>NW_007134431.1:0-6363 GCF_000164805.1 Carlito syrichta | reverse complement strand
CACATGAAGAAAATGGAAGGAACACATATTAACAGCCTAACAAGCCACCTAAGGAAGCTGGAAAAGCAAACCACAAAAACCCTAATTTCAGCAGAAGGATCCAGATCACCAAAATAAGAGCCCAAATCCAGGACATAGAAGACAAAAAGGTAATACAAAAAAATCAATAAAACTAAAAGCTGGTTCTTTGAAAGGATAAACAAGATTGATGGTCCCCTAGCTAGACTGACCAAGAAAAAAAGAGAAAAAACCCAAATAAGCACAGTCAGAAACAGAAGATGAAGTCACATCTGACCCAGAAGAAATACAAAAGATCGTTAGAGACTACTACGTACATTTGTATGGAAACAAACTTGAAAACCTTAAGGAAATGGAGGACTTTCTGGCATCACACAATCTAACTAGGTTGGAACAAGAAGAAATTGAGACCCTTAATAGACCAATAACAATCAAGGAAATTGACTATGTAATAAGAATACTACCTAAAAAAAAAAAAAGCCCTGGTCCAGATGGTTTTCCAGCAGAATTCTACAAGGCATTTAAGGAGGAGCTGATACCAATCCTACTGAAGGTATTCCAGGTGATTGACAAAGATGGAACTCTCCCCAAATCATTTTTCAAAGCCAACATCACATTGATACCCAAGCCAGGTAAAGATCCAACAAAAAAAGAGAACTACAGGCCAATATCTTTGATGAACATAGATACTAAAATTCTCAACAAGATCCTAGCAAACTGGATTCAACAAAACGTTTCAAATATCATCCATCATGGCCAAGTAGGTTTCATTCCTACAATGCAAGGCTGGTTCAACATTTGTAAAACCATAAATGTAATTAAATACACCCACAGATGTCAAAAGAAAAACTACGTGATTATATCATTAGATGCAGAAAAAGCTTTTGATAAAATCCAGCACCCCTTCTTGATAAAAACCCTCGAACATCTAGGCATATGGGGAACATACCTCAAAATAGTAAAAGCCATCTATGAGAAACCCACAGCCAGGATACTCCTAAATGGACAAAAATTGGAAACATTTCACCTGAAAGCTGGAACAAGACAAGGATACCCACTCTCATCCCTCCTGTTCAACATAGTATTGGAAGTCCTGGCTTGAGCAATCAGAGAAGAGAAGGCAATCAGGGTATCCAAATAGGAAAAGAGGAAGTGAAGTTTTCTCTCTTTGCAGATGATATGATTGTGTACCTTGAAAATCCAAGAGAATCTACCAAAAACCTCCTTACACTGTTAAAGACCTTTGGCAATGTCTCAGGATACAACATAATTGTGCAAAAGACATTCGCATTTCTTTGCACCAATAATAAACAAACAGAAACCCAAATAAAAAGCACAATTCCATTCACAATAGCCACAAAAAAAATTAAATAACTGGGCATCTTCCTAACCAGAGACATGAAAGATCTTTACAATGAAAACTACAAAACACTACTCAAAGAAATCAAAGTTGACACAAACAAGTGGAAAAATATCCCATGCTCATGGATTGGAAGATCAGCATTGTGAAGGTGACCATCTTACCTAAGGCATTTACAAATTCAATGCAATACCCATCAAATTACCAGCAACATTCTTCTCAGACCTAGAAAAAACAACACAGGAATTCATATGGAAGCACAAACGTCCAAAAATAGCCAGAACAATCCTCAGCAAAAAAAACAAAGCAGGTGGTATCACATTACCAGACTTGAAACTTTACTATAAAGCTACAATCATCAAAACAACTTGGTATTGGTATAGGAACAGGCATATAGATTAATGGAATAGAACTGAGATTCCAGAAGCAAAACCTCAATTTCTCAACCAACTTATCTTTGACAAAGCCTTCACCACCTACCACTGGGGAGAGGAGAACCTGTTCAGTAAATGGTGCTGGGAAAACTGGCTGACCACATGCAGAAGATTGAACCAGGACTCCTATGTATCCCCATACACAAAAATTAACTCCAAATAGATCAGAGACCTAAATGTAAAACCTCAAACCATAAGAACCTTAGAAAATGAAGGATATACCCTCATGGAAATCGGGACTGGCATCCAATTTCTGAACAAAACCCGAAACCTACAGGTCATAAGAGAGAAGATAGACAAGTGGGACATTATTAAACTGACAAGCTTCTGCAAAGCCAAAGAAAACATCAACAGAGCAGGGAGACACCCTACAGACTGGAAAAAAGTATTTGCTAACACCAAGTCTGACAAAGGCTTAACATCTTGGATCTACAAGGAACTCAAACATGCTGAAAAGAAAAAAACAAAACAACTCCATTATAAAATGGGCAAAAGATATGAACAGACACTTCACAAAGGAAGATATCTGAGCTGCCAACAGACACATGAAGAAATGGTCAACCTCACTAATCATCAGGGAGATGCAAATCAAAACCACACTGAAATACCACCTAACTCCAATCAGAATGGCAATTATCAATAACTCAAAAAAATAACAGCTGCTGGAGAGGGTGTGGTGACAAGGGAACACTTCTGCACTGTTGGTGGGAATGTAAACTAGTGCAACCTCTGTGGAAAGCAGTGTGGCAATTCCTAAAATCTCTAAATATCAACCTCCCACATGACTCTGCAATCACCCTACTGGGAATATATCCTGAAGAACACAAATCACTCTATAAAAAAGATACCTGCACACGTATGTTTATCGCAGCATTGTTCACAATAGCAAGAACCTGGAAGCAACCATGCTGCCCATCAAAAGAGGACTGGATTAAAAAAATGTGGTATGTATACACGATGGAATACTATGCAACCATAAATAGAACAAAATCATGAATTTCGCAGCAACCTGGATAGAACTAGAGTCTATAATACTGAATGACCTCTCACAGAAACAAAGATCCAAGTATCACATGTTCTCACTCATATAATGGACCCTGAAAATCCAATGTAATACTATAAGAAAATGACTGACAGTAGTGGGAAACTATGTTGGGGGGAGATGGGATTAACGGTAGCAAATATCTGTCTGGGTACGGGGAAACACCTCTTATCAACCAGGGTGCCTGAATGAAATGTATTTGTATACCTAACCATTAACTGTACCGCACAATATCATAATAAAAAATATTGATTAAAATTAAGAAAACGAAAAAAAAAATAGGTTAAAGAACCATAAAGTCCAATGGGTTATTACAGCCAATTCAGTCACTTTAAAAAGTCTTAGTAGGCCCGGCTCAGTGGCTCAGCCTGTAATTCCAGCACTTTGGGAGACTGAGACAAGTGGATTGCCTGAGCCCGTGGGTTCAAGACCCGCCTGGGCAACTTGGTGAGACCTCATCTCTACAATAAATAAAAAAAATCTTAGTAGCTGGGGTACAGTGGCTCATGCCTATAATCTCAGCACATTGGGAGGCCAAGATGAGAGGATGGCCTAAGTCCACACATTCGAGACCATTGTAGGGCAACGTGGTGAGATCTCATCTCTACAATAAATAAAAAAATTAGCCAGGCATGGTGGCATATGCCTGTAGTTCTAGTTACTTGGAAAGCTGAGGTGGAAGGATCATCTGAGCCCAGAAGGTTGAGGCTGCAGTGACTGTGAGCATGCCACTGTACTCCAATCTGGGCAACAGAGTCAAACTCCAACTGAAAAAAAAAAGAAAAAGATTATCTCAGATAAAATTATAGTAGCTAGAGTGTTATAGTAGCATCAGAGAGTGTGTAGTAGAATAAATTAAAGGATGTTTGGTAGGTAAGTTTGTCATTAGGGGATGCAAGAAAACCTAAGAAAGTCTTATTTGCCCTTATGAATTTGCTGTAACTTAATTGGTGACTGTTTTTTAATTCTACAGGTCTAGAAACTTGATTTTATTAGCACACAGAGGTTCAGTCTCTTAGAAATGGGCTCATGCTGAGTTCAAAGGAGTGTGATAGGTAAACCAAAAGAAAGATAAACAATAGGTACATTCTTTCCCTACAATAATCTCTTAATGGGAAGATAAATTATAACCAGAAGATTACTTAGTGAGTCTGCAGTGAGAAAGTGATGTAGGTTATGTGATTTAATGTTAAATGGCACCAATATGTGGCATTCTTTTTCCTATTTATTTCTGCTACCAGGACCAGACTATTTGGACTGACACCTTTAATTTTTTCAATTTTTCTAAATTTCCTGGTTGACCACCCATCTCCATATTTTTTTGGAATGCTTTGAATCATGAAAGATTTTTCTCTGAAATTTCTTTGCGCACAGCTAATATTATCCATGGGGTGTTTACTTATAATTTGTAGCATTAGTGGTGCCTTCTGTCTATTGAAGGTCTAATGCTGTGTATACAGTTAAAATCGTATAGCCTAAAATCCTCAATTTTACCTATTAGGTTTTTCTATGTCCTTTCTATGGACGAGCACTATGTACATGTAGGGTGGGGAAATAAAGCATGGTTTTTACCTATGAGTTGCTTAAAATATAAGAAACCATGATATATAAATATGTTAATGGATCCATCACAATGCAAGCCATTCTTAATAAGTGCCAAAGCAAGCAGTGATACAAAATATTTTGAGAGGTAAAAGATATTATTATGACTGTGACAATCAAAGAAGGTTACATGGAAAATTCGGGATTTAGGCAAAAAATGATAGGTAGATAATATTCTAGACAATCTGGGGGATGGTATTTCAGTCATGGAGAATGGTATGAACAAAATCTTAGAGAAAAAAGAGAATGTGGAACATTTACAAGAAAGGATGTTAGATGGTTTTCCTGATGATGGTTTTGCAGGATTCCAAATTCACAGAGAGGTCAGAACTCAGATAACCAAAAATTATGAGGACTTTTTTCTCCTATCAAGAAGGAGAGACAACATTAATTCAAACTGTCACAAACTGAGAAATCAGCAATATTTGACAGACCAAAGCAAAATAAGCAAGCTAAATTCTGGGCAGCATGCTTAACCACAGATTTGAAGGAAACAAATAAGCACGTGCACACACACATACACACACACAATCTAAAAACACATCAGAAACAGTGATACTGAATTGCACAATCAGTTGATTTTTAAAATTTCATTCTACTAAGGGTCAGCTACAAATGAACATGATCTAGAAGGATGCCAATAACAAGAACTGAAAACAGCTGTCTGAAACTGGTGCAGGTTTGGAAGCACAGCAAATTCTTTGGTAGAAGCAGTTCTTTGAAAATAAGACTAAAGTGATAGATCTGTATTTCCAGTTGTAGAGAATCTTGACTCAAAGAAAAATTCATTTGAACTTCCACTTATAGGACATGAGAATATCATTAAAAGTTTTTGAGCATGAATGTGATATTGAAAGACCTGCCCAGGGTTTAACTAAAATCTAGCTTCATTTTGTATGTTTAATATCCTGATCTTTTAAAAACTATTAAAAAATTCACTTGTGTATTTAAAACATTTCTAATAATGATGAAAATATAATTTTATTTAAAATTTGTATTTAGGCTGACTTCTAATTTTCAAAATAGGCTTTTTCTCACAATTAGAAATTATTGTCAGGACTGTTTCTCTTCCAAATTTCTTATCTTTGATGTCCAAAATTTAATTTTAGAAAAGCTAATATCTTTCAATTCTCAGTGACTACCTTTGGAGAGCAGTCTGTGGATTTTGTTCGTGCAATACTTGAGTAGTGTAGCTTGTATAGTTTCTCTGGTGTGTGTCTTCAGTTGAGTTCCATGCAGGGGGTCGGGAGAAAGATGACTGCTTTGAAACATAAGTTTGTCTTCATGAAGATGAACTTCTTCAGTTAGTAACCCAGGCAGATGTGAAAACAGAGATGCAGCAAGTGTATTGCTAAAACTCGGTAGAATGATTACCATTTGAGTCAACATTTAATGAAATCATCACAACCACTTTTCTACCTTTATCCACTACTCTTCACTTGGTGTTAGAGTGCTCCTAATTGGCATCTTTTTGGTGTTCTTGTCTTCTGTGGCATATTGTTTGTTTTTATTATTCTCACCTTGCTTTCTAGCCCTCTGATCATATTGTTGGTACTAAAAACCTTTAACTGGTGAGTGTATGTGGTAGTCAGAAATTGGTTTCTCTTTAGTTTGCTAATTGTAGCTCCCTTTATGCATTACAAACCTAATCCAAAGCTTCAAGGCAAAATTTTTTCAATTTTGAAAAAATGAGACATGAAAAGGAGTGATTTTGAGGCCATGAAGTTATTTTGTTATGTCAGTAATTTTTTAAATAAAACATTCATTGAATAGACTTTGGAAATTGGCTTCATTGTATTTGAGTTCACCATCTACTAACACAGAGTATTTGTTTTCACTTAGTGTGTAATGCAGTGTGGTACTGAAAGGCACTTTGGTGATACTTTATGCTTGATCTATTTGTTTTT
>NW_007134430.1:0-4610 GCF_000164805.1 Carlito syrichta | reverse complement strand
AAGTCTTATTTGCCCTTATGAATTTGCTGTAACTTAATTGGTGACTGTTTTTTAATTCTACAGGTCTAGAAACTTGATTTTATTAGCACACAGAGGTTCAGTCTCTTAGAAATGGGCTCATGCTGAGTTCAAAGGAGTGTGATAGGTAAACCAAAAGAAAGATAAACAATAGGTACATTCTTTCCCTACAATAATCTCTTAATGGGAAGATAAATTATAACCAGAAGATTACTTAGTGAGTCTGCAGTGAGAAAGTGATGTAGGTTATGTGATTTAATGTTAAATGGCACCAATATGTGGCATTCTTTTTCCTATTTATTTCTGCTACCAGGACCAGACTATTTGGACTGACACCTTTAATTTTTTCAATTTTTCTAAATTTCCTGGTTGACCACCCATCTCCATATTTTTTTGGAATGCTTTGAATCATGAAAGATTTTTCTCTGAAATTTCTTTGCGCACAGCTAATATTATCCATGGGGTGTTTACTTATAATTTGTAGCATTAGTGGTGCCTTCTGTCTATTGAAGGTCTAATGCTGTGTATACAGTTAAAATCGTATAGCCTAAAATCCTCAATTTTACCTATTAGGTTTTTCTATGTCCTTTCTATGGACGAGCACTATGTACATGTAGGGTGGGGAAATAAAGCATGGTTTTTACCTATGAGTTGCTTAAAATATAAGAAACCATGATATATAAATATGTTAATGGATCCATCACAATGCAAGCCATTCTTAATAAGTGCCAAAGCAAGCAGTGATACAAAATATTTTGAGAGGTAAAAGATATTATTATGACTGTGACAATCAAAGAAGGTTACATGGAAAATTCGGGATTTAGGCAAAAAATGATAGGTAGATAATATTCTAGACAATCTGGGGGATGGTATTTCAGTCATGGAGAATGGTATGAACAAAATCTTAGAGAAAAAAGAGAATGTGGAACATTTACAAGAAAGGATGTTAGATGGTTTTCCTGATGATGGTTTTGCAGGATTCCAAATTCACAGAGAGGTCAGAACTCAGATAACCAAAAATTATGAGGACTTTTTTCTCCTATCAAGAAGGAGAGACAACATTAATTCAAACTGTCACAAACTGAGAAATCAGCAATATTTGACAGACCAAAGCAAAATAAGCAAGCTAAATTCTGGGCAGCATGCTTAACCACAGATTTGAAGGAAACAAATAAGCACGTGCACACACACATACACACACACAATCTAAAAACACATCAGAAACAGTGATACTGAATTGCACAATCAGTTGATTTTTAAAATTTCATTCTACTAAGGGTCAGCTACAAATGAACATGATCTAGAAGGATGCCAATAACAAGAACTGAAAACAGCTGTCTGAAACTGGTGCAGGTTTGGAAGCACAGCAAATTCTTTGGTAGAAGCAGTTCTTTGAAAATAAGACTAAAGTGATAGATCTGTATTTCCAGTTGTAGAGAATCTTGACTCAAAGAAAAATTCATTTGAACTTCCACTTATAGGACATGAGAATATCATTAAAAGTTTTTGAGCATGAATGTGATATTGAAAGACCTGCCCAGGGTTTAACTAAAATCTAGCTTCATTTTGTATGTTTAATATCCTGATCTTTTAAAAACTATTAAAAAATTCACTTGTGTATTTAAAACATTTCTAATAATGATGAAAATATAATTTTATTTAAAATTTGTATTTAGGCTGACTTCTAATTTTCAAAATAGGCTTTTTCTCACAATTAGAAATTATTGTCAGGACTGTTTCTCTTCCAAATTTCTTATCTTTGATGTCCAAAATTTAATTTTAGAAAAGCTAATATCTTTCAATTCTCAGTGACTACCTTTGGAGAGCAGTCTGTGGATTTTGTTCGTGCAATACTTGAGTAGTGTAGCTTGTATAGTTTCTCTGGTGTGTGTCTTCAGTTGAGTTCCATGCAGGGGGTCGGGAGAAAGATGACTGCTTTGAAACATAAGTTTGTCTTCATGAAGATGAACTTCTTCAGTTAGTAACCCAGGCAGATGTGAAAACAGAGATGCAGCAAGTGTATTGCTAAACTCGGTAGAATGATTACCATTTGAGTCAACATTTAATGAAATCATCACAACCACTTTTCTACCTTTATCCACTACTCTTCACTTGGTGTTAGAGTGCTCCTAATTGGCATCTTTTTGGTGTTCTTGTCTTCTGTGGCATATTGTTTGTTTTTATTATTCTTACCTTGCTTTCTAGCCCTCTGATCATATTGTTGGTACTAAAAACCTTTAACTGGTGAGTGTATGTGGTAGTCAGAAATTGGTTTCTCTTTAGTTTGCTAATTGTAGCTCCCTTTATGCATTACAAACCTAATCCAAAGCTTCAAGGCAAAATTTTTTCAATTTTGAAAAAATGAGACATGAAAAGGAGTGATTTTGAGGCCATGAAGTTATTTTGTTATGTCAGTAATTTTTTAAATAAAACATTCATTGAATAGACTTTGGAAATTGGCTTCATTGTATTTGAGTTCACCATCTACTAACACAGAGTATTTGTTTTCACTTAGTGTGTAATGCAGTGTGGTACTGAAAGGCACTTTGGTGATACTTTATGCTTGATCTATTTGTTTTTAAGAAAACACTTCTAAGTTCGAAGAAATACTTTAGAATGTACAACTAAGTAAAGTTTCAAAATATATCACTTTATAAATTATAATATTAATTGAGTATATGTATCATTGATTTCTTTATTTAGTATATATTTTTCCATGTGTCTGCCTTGTGCATTCAACTAGGAAAAGAGAAATGGTTCTTGCCTACAGCAAATGTTCTCTTTGTTGGGTGAGACGTACATGTATCTATGTTACTTAGGCATAGGACATTTACTATATGATTTTAAAAGTGGATATGTATTTCTAATTTATAAAAAGACCCCCTAATTCAGGAACTTTCTTATATCTTAGTTTGGTTGCTATCAATGCTCCGGAGAAGACCTTTTGGAGATTCTTTGCTTCTGCTGGGTGGAGGGCATGGTATACTGGTGTCCCACTCTTTAATCTATTATCTTAAACACCCACACACTTTTAGTATGTAAAAACCTACATGGCATTTTTAAAGGTGAGAAAATTAAAGTGTTCATATGTTACAACATTGTGTTTTAAATGTTTTCCTCTCAGAAATTGAGGTTGCTGAATGAATAGAGAAACCAAGTGCTGCCTTCTGATCTTTACTGTCTGTCTTGGGAGCATTCATTTCCACTTCAGTTTGTCAGACAATGGATACAAAAGCTTATTTTAAGCCTTCAGATAATTGATGCCATATATTCATCCTTTTAACAAGTATCCTGTGTTCAAGTTGTGTTATAATACACCGATGAACAAAGCAAATAGTTTTATCCCCATTGGAGCTTATAGTGCTCATATTTACTGATGTTCTTTTTCTTTGTCTTTTTAGATCTAGAGTCCGTGTTTCTCTAGGATGTCATACAGGTTGAACATTCCTTATCTGGAAATCTGAAATCTTAAATGCTCCAAAAATCTTTTGAGCACCAACCTGACACCATAAGTGGAAAATTTCACACATCAGTACTATTCATGTACTTTGTTTTATGCATGCAATTATTTTAAAATATTGTATAAAATCACAATATTGTAATTTTATTGTATTTATTGTATAAAGTATACAATATGAGTATATTGTATACTTGAAACAATTGAATTTTGTGTTTAGACTTGGGTCCTATCCCCAACATATTTTCTTGTGTGTATGTAGATACTCCAAAATTTGAAAATATTTGAGATCCAAAATACTTCTGTTCCCAAGCATTAAGAATAAGGAATACTCAGTCTGTATTTTCCTTTAGTTTATTTTTTCATTTTACCCCTTCTCTGTCTTGAATGATTCTTGTGCTTTATGTCCCTTCTTTGCTTTTTTGCCAATTGACTTTCTTTTTAATCAAAATGATCTTATTATGCAATGTTCCCTTGAATATAAATGTGATCAGCGATGCTAATGATCTAAAATCTTCCATTTCCTATGACCCATTCTGTCATTCCCTTCTTCATACTGTCCTGATATTTATTCTTACTGAATTACATTGATCTTTCTACTTTGACACTTCATTATATTATTTCTTCTTTGGCTTCTCTTCTTTCCCTGCCCTGTGTGGACCCAAGCTTGACTATTTGGACTACTATTTTTTTCAGCCCTTAGATTCCTTGGGTCCCTAACCTATCACATTGATACAGTCAAATCCTAATGCAGAAGGTGCTAGAGTCCACATTTTCTTCTTGTTCATCTAGGTGCTGAGTGCTGCTGAGGAAAGTTAACCATCTCCTCTCCTCTTAATTTTCAAATCTTCTTGAGAAACACTTCCTAGCATAGCAATGCGTTCCAATTTTCTCTATCCTCACAAAACCCATGCCCTGACTCCAAGGCCACTCCCTAGCTGTCATCAGATAGTTAGATTCATATCCCAGTCATGCCACTCAGTAAATAGTTATCACATAGATAGTTACATCTTTGTGACTTTTGACAAATTATGTATTAGTAGTACTATGAATCCTCACAACAACAATCCTATGCAACATATATTATGCCTATTTCACAGATAAAGAAACTCAGAGAACTCATACATACCCAGGT
>NW_007134429.1:0-821 GCF_000164805.1 Carlito syrichta | reverse complement strand
ACACTATGTGAATTTGTGTTCACAGTATGACAACTACCATACAGTTTATAAGAAAATTAATGATAAGATATTTGCCACACATGTATATTAGAAAATTGGTTTTAAGTATAATCGTAGTTGTACTTTTAGTATAATTTTAGATAGAGTAGAAAATAAGTTTAAATAAGTTTATAGTTTCATAATAATAAAAATTCATTTTAGTGATGACAAAGATGAAAGGAAATTAAATAAAAATAAGTTCATAAGATATAGTATAAGGTTAAGTTTAGCATAGTGTTGAGTTTAATCATTAAGTGAATAATTATATAAAAGGAATTATTAAGCTTATATATGATTAGATTTATAAAATTTATATAAGTCATGGTAAGGTTTTATAGTTTATGAATAAGTTTTAAATCAGTTATAGGGCATTATGTTGAATCATATTAGGTTAATAGTACAAATAAACATTAAGCCATTTAAATAAATTTATAGATTGTAGTATAATGTTAAGTTGATAATATTAATCATTAAAGCTATTAGGAGCTATTAAACTAGGATTTAACTTAGAAAAATTTTGTATTAATCAGAGTTTAGAACAAGAAGTACAGCATGAATGGTGTAGAACAAGAAGTACAGCATAAATGATTTATTGAACATTATGGGAAACGGTTTGTAAAATCATTGTTAAAAATCATGCACCTGTTATTTCAATATAAGTTTTGTGAAGCATGTCATGCATCATAAAATTGAATTGTTAACTTGGAACTCGTTAATCTTGTGATGGTCTTGTGATACATAGTTTGTAAAGCACAATACACACCATGGAATTTGTATACCCC
>NW_007134428.1:0-3616 GCF_000164805.1 Carlito syrichta | reverse complement strand
CTCTGGGATGCCTTGAAAGCTGTAGTAAGAGGGTAATTTATATCCCTACAAACACACATGAAGATAATGGAAGGAACAGAAATTAACAACCTAACAAGCCACCTAAAGAAGCTGGGAAAGCAAGACCACAAAAACCCTAATTTCAGCAGAAGAATCCAGATCACCAAAATAAAAGCCCAAATCCAGGTCATAGAAGACAAAAACATATTACAAAAAAATCAATGAAGCAAAAAGCTGTTTCTTTGAAAGGATAAACAAGATTGATGGTCCCCTAGCTAGACTGACCAAGAAAAAATGAGAAAAAGACCAAATAAGCACAATCAGAAACACAAAAGATGAAGTCACATCTGACCATGAAGAAATACAAAAGATCATTAGAGACTACTACGTACACTTGTATGGAAACAAACTTGAAAACCTTAAGGAAATGGAGGACTTTCTGACATCACACAACCTACCTAGGTTGAAACAAGAAGAAATTGAGACCCTAAATAGACCAATGACAATCAAGGAAATCGACTATGTAATAAGAAAACTACCTACAAAAAAAGTCCTGGTTCAGATGGCATTCCAGCAGAATTCTACAAGATATTTAAGGAGGAGTTGGTACCAATGCAACTGAAGGTATTCCAGGCGATTGAAAAAGATAGAACTCTCCCCAAATCATTTTACGAGGCCAACATCACTTTGATACCCAAGCCAGGTAAAGATTCAACAAAGAAAGAGAGCTACAGGCCAATATCTTTGATGAACATAGATGCTAAAATTCTCAACAAGAGCCTAGCAAACCGGATTCAACAATACATCTCAAATATCATCCATCATGACCAAGTAGGCTTCATTCCAGGGATGCAAGCCTGGTTCAACATTCGTAAAACCATAAATGTAATTAAATAATCAACAGATGTCAAAACAAAAGCCACATGATTATATCACTAGATGCAGAAAAAGCTTTTGACAAAATCCAGCACCCTTCTTGATAAAAACCCTAAACATCTAGGCATATGGGGAACATACCTCAAAATAGTAAAAGCCATATACCAAAAACCCACAGCCAGGATACTCCTAAATGGACAAAAATTGGAACCATTTCCCCTAAAAACTGGAACAAGACAAGGATGCCCACTCTCACCCCTCCTGTTCAATATAGTATTGGAAGTCCTGGCTCAAGCAATCAGAGAAAAGAAGGCAATCAGGGGTATCCAGATAGGAAAAGAGGAAGGGAAGTTATCTCTCTTTGCAGACGATATGATTGTGTTCCTTGAGAACCCAAGATAATCTGTCAAAAACCACCTTACACTGTTAAAGGCTGTTGGCAAAGTCTCAGAATACAAAATAAAAGTGCAAAAGACAATCGCATTTCTTTACACCAATAATAAACTGAAACCCAAATATAAAGCACAATTCCGTTCACAATAGCCACAAAAAAATTAAATAACTGGGCATCTTCCTAACCAGAGACATGAAAGACCTTTACAATGAAAACTACAAAACACTGCTCTAAGAAATCAAAGATGACACAAACAAGTGGAAAAATTTCCTATGCTCACGGATTGAAAGAATCAACATTGTGAAGATGTCCATCTTACCTAAGGCAATATTCAGATTCAATGCAATACCCTTCAAATTACCAGCAACATTCTTCTCAGACCTAGAAAAAACAACACAGGAATTCATATGGAAACACAAACATCCAAGAATAGCCAGAACAATCCTCAGCAAAAAAAACCAAAGCAGGTGGCATCACACTACCAGACTTCAAACTTTACTATAAAGCTACAATCATCAAAAGAGCTTGGTATTGGTATAGGAACAGGTATAGATCAATGGAATACAATTGAGATTCCAGAAGCAAAACCTCAATTTCTCAACCAACTCATCTTTGACAAAGCCTCCACCACCTACCACTGGAAGAGGAGAACCTATTCATTAAATGGTTTGGAAAACTTACTGACCACATGCAAAAGATTGAAACAGGATTCCCTATCTATCCCCATACACAAAACTTAACTCCAAATGGTTTAGAGACCTAAAATAAAACCTCAAACCATAAGAACCTTAGAAAATGAAGGACATACCCTCATGGAAATTGGAACTGGCATCCAATTTCTGAACAAAACTCGAAACCTACAGGTCATAAGAGAGGAGATAGACAAGTGGGACTTTATTAAACCAACAAGCTTCTGCAAAGCCAAAGAAACCATCAAGAGAGCAGGAAGACAGTCTACAGACTGGAAAAAAGTATTTGCCAACTCCAGGTCTGACAAAGGCTTAATATCTTGGATCTACAAGGAAATCAAATGTGCTGAAAAAAATAAACAACCCCATTGTAAAATGAGCAAAAGATATGAACAGACACTTCACAAAGGAAGACATCCGAGCAGCCAACAGACACATGAAGAAATGTTCAACCTCACTAATCATCAGGGAGATGCAAATCAAAACCACGCTGAGATACCACTTAACTCCAGTCAGAATGGCAGTTATCAACAACTCAAAAAATAACAGCTGCTGGAGAGGGTGTGGTGAAAAGGGAACACTTCTACACTGTTGGTGGGAGTGTAAACTAGTGCAACCTTGGGGAAAGCAGTGTGGCAACTCCTAAAAGCTCTAAATATCAACCTCCCATATGACCCTGCAATCCCCCTGCTGGGAATATATCCTGAAGAACTCAAATCACTCTATAAAAAATGTACCGGCACACGTATGTTTGTTGCAGCATTGTTCACACTGGCAAGAACCTGGAAGTAACCATGCTGCCCATCAAAAGAGGACTGGATAAAAAATGTGGTACATATACATGATGGAATGCTATGCAGCCATAAAAAAGAACAAAATCATGAATTTTGCAGCAACTTGGATGGAACTAGAATCTATAATACTGAGTGACCTCTCACAGAAACAAAGATCTGAGTATCCCATGTTCTCACTCATATAGGGGACCTTGAACATCCAATGTAATACTATAAGAACATGACTGGCAGTAGTGAGAAATTATGTGGGGGTTGGGAGATGGGATTAACGGTAGTAAATATCTGTGTGGGGACGGTGAAACACCTCTTATCAACAAGGGTGCTTGAATGAAAAGTATTTGTATACCTAACCCTTAACTGTACCCCACAATATCATAATAAAAAATATTGATTATAAAATAACAGTGAGGGAAATCGACTATGCAATAAGTAAACTACCTACAAAAAATAGCTCAGGACCAGATGACTTTCCAGCAGAATTCTATAAGACCTTTAAGGAGGAGCCGATACCAATCCTACTGAAAGTGTTCCAGATGATTGAGAAAGATGGAACCCTCCCCAAATCATTTTATGAAGCTAACATCACATTGATACCCAAGCCAGGTAAAAACCCAACAAAGAAAGTGAACTAGAGGCCAATATCATTGATGAACATAGATGATAAAATTCTCAACAAAATCCTAAAAAACCAGATTCAACAACACATCTCAAAAATCATCCATCATGACTAAGTAGGCTTCATCCCTTGGATGCAAGTCTGGTTCAACATTCACAAGACAATAAACATAAATGCATCAACAGATGTCAGAACAAAAACCACATGATTATATCATTAGATGCAGAAAAAGCTTTTGATAAAATCC
>NW_007134427.1:0-3466 GCF_000164805.1 Carlito syrichta | reverse complement strand
GAGGGAAACTTAGCAAGAGGAGCACCCACATGGAGTACTGAAACTCGGACAACCATTTCCATCAATGTCAGTTTTTTGGGGGTTTTTTGGGGGGGGGTTCTGCACAAAGGAATATTTGGGAGCTGACAGGATTAGCACATATAATGCACCCAGAGCAGCACATATAATGCTCTGAAAACCAGTAGAAGATACAAAATGCAGCACTAAGCTATTGTGGACAACAAAATCCATTCTAGCTTCTTTGCCTTGATTAAAACCAACCTCTGTGGGAGACAGCAGGGTATAGCACTTGCCTGTAAGTAACAAGTTAAAAGTGTATCTGAAAGAGCTGCCTTTTTCAGCTTAAAAAAGGAGGAAGGACTCAAGACTTCAGTGAACTGTAACAAAAGGTCGATTTGGATGACACTTTGATTTCCATTCATTTATCACCACTGCCACATAACCTTCCAAAATACAGCTGTCATCCACCCACCCTTCTGCTCAAAGGTCCCTCACTGAACCTCCAGCCCCCCAAAAGTCCACCCCACAGTTCCTAGAGGACAACAGAGGCCCCACACTCTGCCTCCCACCTTGACTCTGCTCAGTCCAACAAACTCATTCCTCTTCTTTCACAAGCCCCTTGTGTCCCTGGACTTCCTCATCCTGCTTCCTTTGCTGGGATCCTGTCTCCACATGTTTCAAACCCACTCATGTTTCCAGTACATGATGGGGTCTAAGTATTTCATGCAAGCATCCTAATCCCTCATCTCACCTCCTCCCTGATGCATCCCTAATAAAGGAGGAGCTTGTACATGGTTGTTGCCAAGGACAGGAGTTCAGAGCATCCGACTAGGATATATTTCCTAAAGGGCAAATAAGCCTCATTGATTTCTCTTCAGCTGTGACTGCCCTCAGCACAGCGTCTTGCACAAATGTAAACCAAAAAACTACTCCTGGGGTAAGTGCTAGTATACCCCAAATATCCAAATTTGATTCCCTTAAAGTCTGGCTCTTTTCCCACACACCCAGCCAAAGTTCTGTCTGGCCAGGGTAAGAGTGCAGTGGCTATCACCTAACTTGGCAGAACATTCCCCCCTTTGTATGGGACACTGGTTCCTTCTCAGAGAACCTCTCTCTTTACAAGATCCCTTTTCTGAATGCTCCTTGTTGTTATCTAATGCCAACTTTCTGGAACAAGTGTTGATTTCCTATAGACCAGTTTCAGAAATACAGGAGCAGTTTAAGTAAAAATTCCTTTTATTCTCACTCTTTGGACCCGGAGTTTATTAACAAGATAAAACTGTAAGGAAGTTTTTGTTAGTTTTAGCTGGAAAAGCTTAGGCAACCGAGGGAAAAAAACTTTTTTTTTTTTTTGAGTTGGAATCTCATTCTGTCACCCCAGGCATACTCACAGCCACTGCAGTGTCCACCTGCTGGGCTCCGGTGATCCTTCTGGCTCAGTCTTCCAAGTAGCTGGAACTACAGGCATGTACTACCACTCCCGGCAATTTTTTTATCTGTTGTAGAGACAAGGTCTCGCCACATTGCCTGGACTGGTCTCGAACCCTCAGACTCAGGCAATCCACTCGCCTTGGCCTCCCAAAGTTCTGGGATTTCAGGCTGAGCCACTGAGCCTGGCCAAAAACATTTTAAATGTAATAAAAATAGAAAATATCTAGGTGGTCTTGGGTATCTTTCTCCTGTCCCAGGAGGCCCTGGTGGTTTCCTTGTTTTTCTGTGCAGATGGTTTCTGGGTTACACTTTCTGCTGCATTTTTCAGTTTTTTTTTTCTTCATCTATTCTCTTTTTTCTACCAGCCATGGATCACCTGGTGGGTCCACCTCTCATGTCAGAAATGGGCCAGGAGTCCAGAGGCAGGGAAGGAAAGTTCTTCACCTCGTTTTCTTTCACTTGGCTTTATCTCTAATGTTGACTTCTTTACTTTTTTCCTTGAAAACAATTTTGACTGGAAGCTCATTATTCTACCTCCTTTAGCTCAGGCCAATGTCCATCTTCTCTCCAGCTAATAGAACAAATAGCAATAGAGATCAACTTTAGAGGATATCATTATTAGAGAATTGTTTTTCAGTAACAGTTTAGAGTATTAAGAAGGGCTCCAGCTTCTTAAACCTTGGCTCCCACCCACCAAGTTTGTTTTGAAAATGAGAGCTTTTGTGATTCTCACAGCCTTTTACTCTCTCCTTCTACATGTGGGGTCATTTTTTCTTTTCATATGTTCAAAGGAGCACTCATACACACACACACACGCACACATACACACACACACACACACACACACATACACACACACACATGCCCACACACAGACAGAAGTGCCAGGGATGTGATAGCAGAGAAGGAAAAGATGCTGGAAAGCGCCAAGAGAAAACACCCTCAGGGACACACCAGAAATAATGTTTTACTGCTGTGCTCTTTTTTTGTTTTGTTTTGTTTTGTTTTAAGACAAAGTTTATTAGAGAAAGAAGAGAGGGATAAAAGGGGGACATTCCAGAGCTGGCATGGGCAATAGAAATCACCTTGCAGCTGTGTTCTTAGCCCAGCTTAGTTGACACTGAAAATTAACCATTACAAACTACCCCTTGTTAACTTAGCACCCACATGTATTCCCTTAATCCATACTTACTCTAAAGGGAGCCATCATGAACACATTTTGCAGATGAATAAACTGACGCTCAGAGAGTAATGTAGCCATAACTTCTGAGGTAGAAGATAGTGAGATCCAGAATATAGGTATATATTCAGTCCCAGTAATTTCAGAGTCTTGAACAAACTTCCATATTTACTGGCTTTGGGGACTAAGAACAACAACAAAAATTCTGGATTCAACTGATTCATTTTGTGTGCTGAAGCACTCTATGCATACCTGAAAATGTGATATTGGAAAGTTCAAATTGAGCATCTCTAATCCAAACAGTTAAAATCTAAAATGTTCCAAAAACCAACTCTTGTGAGCATCAATATGGCATCAGAAGTGGAGTGTCGCACACCTGACTTCATGTGATGAGTTGTAGTCAAAGTACAGGCGTGTAACTCTTAGCTTATTATATCCCCAAGATAAAAGGTCTCTCCCAGCCCCCTTCTGCTGAGATATATATGTTCTGCACACACCCACATTTCCCCAGACAAGCATGCCCACACAGAGTAATAAAGTGGCACATGTGCAGGTCAGAGAAACCAATGGCACATGTTCCATAATGTTCCACATGTATGAAGACCTATGACCGTTGCTCACTGTGGTTTTTGCTTATTCTTTACTCTGTTGTGTAAAGATATTGTTAAAATTGTCAAAAAGGTCAGAAAATGCTCCTTTGAGTAACAGTAATGCAAATGAAGAAATCTTTATGTTTATTGCAGAGAAAGTCAATCTATTAGAGAAACAGAACAGTGATGTAAGTGTGACATGTCTTACAAAAGAGTATGGTGCTGAAATGACTACCATATATGTTCTGAAGGCAAGAAGAAAAAA
>NW_007134426.1:0-737 GCF_000164805.1 Carlito syrichta | reverse complement strand
CATAGGTAAAGTGTGTGGAATAAAATAAAATATAGATTACTATTGATAGAACAGTATAATATTTTTAGAAGTTCTACTAGTACTTCTGAGAGACATTAGCCAAGCATAAGGAATAAAAAGACAATTTTAGTTTTGTTCTTCCTCATGCTTGAAGAAACAACTGGTGGGCGGGGGACATCCCCATGCACCTGGCTTTGTGTTCACGTCAAAGACATGTGAGTCTGACTGTGCAAAATTTGGGGATAAAAACCCTCACATGTATTTCTCAATAAAGGGCTTCTGTTCACTGGAACAGTAGTTCAGTCCTCTTTCTTTCCCTCTTTTTCTTTCTCCCACCTCTTCTTCTTTTTTTCAGTTGCCGAATCTGTCTCACCTCCAGGAATCCCTGATCCTGCAGGAGCTGGACTCCAGCAAAAAACACTGTCCCTTCCACGATGGAAGGTATGCAGTGGAGTCAACCTGCCACCAGGTGGCTGGCTATCACATTGGGAATGGTGCCATTTTGGGACCTCAGTGTTTATGACAGCCATGACAGATTGGGCACTCAGCTATGGCCATTGCAGTATCAGCCTTGGTGACTAGAGGTCTGTGTTGCTAAGCCCATTTCTAAGCCCCATCAGTGTTATCACATCCACTTTGTTGTGGGCCCACTGGGTATGGACAAAGAGGACTAGGATATAGGCTGACTGGTGTCCACAGAACCAATCATTTTATACATTTGATTATTAAAATTCTCC
>NW_007134425.1:0-739 GCF_000164805.1 Carlito syrichta | reverse complement strand
TCATATGAGTGTGTTTATTTGTTCAAAACAGGGAAGTTAAATATTAATACCTTTAACTGTATATACCTTTGACCTCATGAAACAAAAAAGTACTAAAAATATAATATAGGGAGGGGGTGGGGGAATTAGTTAAAATATAGATGAATCAAAAAATGGCACATATCCAGACTCACGCCTATAGTCCCACACTTTGGGAGGCAGAGGCAAGAGGATTGCCTGAGTCCAAGTGTTCAAGACCAGCCAGACAACATGGCAAGACCTTATCTCTACAATAAAAAAAGGTAGGTAAGGTAGTGCACACCTGTGGTTCCAGCTACTTGGAAGACTGAGGCAGAAGGATCACCTGGGCCCTGCAGGTTGAGGCTGCAGTAGCCATGAGCCTGCCACAGCACTCCAGCCTGGGTATAGAGTGAGACTACTACTTAAACACACACACACACACACACACACACACACACACACAGTTGTTGAGGCTGGGTGATAGGTCTGTTATACTCTTCCATATATTTTGTATGTTTGTGATTTTCTATTTAAAAAACATAAAAAGACAAAGATAATTTATAATTTTAACTCTTGGGGTCAAATAATTATGAGGGGAAAGAAAAAGTGATTGTGAGTGGTATCAGTGAGATTAGTTCTATTTCTTGGTTCCATGTGTGTTTGCTTTGTAATAATTTATAGAGCTTACAGGGTTGCTTTGTGCATGTATTTATGTATGCATGCTGCACAAAAAAATCCA
>NW_007134424.1:0-929 GCF_000164805.1 Carlito syrichta | reverse complement strand
ACATTTGTTTTTCATTTGTCTGTTGGCTGCTCATATGTCTTCTAAAGAAAAGTGTCTATTCATATCTTTAGCCCACTTTGTAATGGGGCTGTTTGTTTTTTTCTTTTCAGCACATTTGTGTTTCTTGTAGATCCTTGATGTTAGGCCTTTGTCAAACCTGGAGTTGGAAAATATTTTTCCCAGTCTGTCTCCCTGCTCTTTTGATGGTTTCTTTGGCTTTGCAGAAGCTTGTCAGTTTAATGAGGTCCCACTTGTCTATCTTATCTCTTATGGCATGGGCACTTTGTGTTTTGATCAGGAATTGGTTGCCAATTTCAACTTCCTTAAGAGGGACTCCTGCATTTTCTAAGGTTCTTACAGTTTGAGGTTTTACATTAAATCTGTGATCCATTTAGAGTTAATTTTTGGGTATGGGAATAGGTGGGGTCCTGCTTCAATCTTCTACATGTGGTCAGCCTCTGGCTTATTTTTAAGAGACCTATTGACTGGATAGAGAATTTCCTGAGTTGATTTGAAAGGTGGATTTTCCCTACACTGTTCCATTTTCTCTCTCTCTCTCTCTCTCTCTCTCTCTCTTCTTTCTTATTTTCCAGATGATTTCCTTGATTCTACTTTTGGGCCACTCTACACGCTTTTTTTAGACAATAATATTTTTTAATTTTCAAGAGCCTGTTCATACTCTTTGGTTTTTCCTTTTTATTTTATTTTATTTTTTTAATTTTTTTAATTTTTTAATTTTTTTGAGTTGGAGTCTCACTCTGTCGCCCAGACTGGAGTGCAGTGGCTGCTCCCGGCCATTGCAGTCTCGACCTGCTGAGCTCTGGCGATCCTTCCGCCTCAGCCTTCCAAGTAGCTGGAACTACAGGCGTTGTGCTACCACGCCCGGCTAATTTTTTGATTTATTGTAGAGTTGAGGTCTCGCCAAGTTG
>NW_007134423.1:0-356 GCF_000164805.1 Carlito syrichta | reverse complement strand
TTGGTGTTTTTGACTATAATTATGGGGGGCCAACCCCTGCAGAGAGATTTAGGGGGTCCCTGGGAGGTGTGGCAGCATCCGCGATTATTCTGGAGAAATAAAGAGAAAGAAAGAGAAGGGGGGAGAAAGAGACTGGACTCTGTCTAGTGCAAAAGTCATTTAATGGGACAAAGTGTAAAGCTTTTATCCTAAAGTTTCACAGGCAAAATCACAAGATTTTCACATGAACACAAAGCCAGCTGGATGAGGGGTGTCCCTCACCCACCAGGTGTTTCCTCAAACATAAGGAAGGACAGTCCCAATATTATTTCACTGTTCCTTATGCTTGGTTAATGTTCCTCAAAAACAATATAACA
>NW_007134422.1:0-683 GCF_000164805.1 Carlito syrichta | reverse complement strand
GACACAGAAGAGATAAGTTTGCATGCCAGCACAAGTGACAAACATACTATTTCTGTCATTTGTGCCATGAACTGCTTTTGCCCCCACTCCAAGGGAACACAGAGCTGAGAGTCAACAGAGCACGCCATGTCCAACTCCCACAGAAAGCTTAAGCCAATGAGTACTTCCAACCCAATAATGAAACCCAGATACTGACTAGATGCCCAAGCAAAATCTAGTGAAATAACCACATGCAGAGGGATTATATATATTCTCATATATGGCATAAATAAAATCACAGCATCAAGAGACTAACTTATTTATACTACAAATTAAAAAGACCCTGATTTAAAATGAGAGGGAATCCAAGACCTGTTTTAAAGTTGATCTTGCCCACAGGCAAGGAATAGAATGTTAATGGTCCTTATGAAATGCTTTATCCTTTTTAACTTCAAGATACCATAACCAAGATAAATTTCTGAAATTCACAACCTAATCAAAACTTTTAACTTATACCTCACATTTTTTTAAAAAACAATGGTAAACAAAAGTATGATTGCCGGGCTCAGTGACTCAGCCTGTAATTCCGCGCTTTTGGGAGGCTGAGGTGAGTGGATTGCCTGAGCCCGCGGGTTCGAGACCTGCCTGGGCAGTGAGACTTCATCTCTACAATAAATGAAAAAATCAGCTGGGCATGGTAGTGC
>NW_007134421.1:0-5654 GCF_000164805.1 Carlito syrichta | reverse complement strand
TGAGAATCTGTAATGAAAAAATTGCCCTATCAAAGAGGCATGTAGCATTAAATAATATGGGGAATTAGAATCCCAGATTCCAGATTAGCCCTTTATAATGTGTTCATGTAGACTTCTTGGATTGGCGATTCATGTAACTCAGATTCTTTTTGTTCTCAGTAAGACTCCCGGACGTTACCGGGCGATGTGGAAGTAAAAACTCTTATATACCAATATTCATTCGCCCAAAAGATCAGGAGGGCCCTGGAATCCAAGATTGCTGGATCTCCTATAAGAATACATCCTAAATATGTGGGAACTCCTAACCAAGTTTCAAAATCAATCTAAAATTCCAGCAGTAGTTTCTGGATTAGGAGGTAAACCTGAAGCCAGAAATTACACTAAGAATGGCGAGATGATTCATTCTGTTGTGGAATCTGGCCTTACAGCCTCCTGCAAAAAAAGCCAAGCAGAAGTCCAGATTCTCTATTACAACTAAGAAAAGGAGCAGCTGGTTCCTGGTGATTGGTAATGACAGGTTTATGGTACGGATATAGGAATAGGCTCTGAAAAATGTGGGGACTGGGACTCCCAAATTGCTGATTAGGATTTAGAAAAATCCTGTAGGCTTCTAGGTATGAGAACTTCCTTAAGCCAGGGAAAAATTAGCAACTGCCCAGAAGTTTGCTGGTCACTTGGAAACTGATTTTCCTTGTTCCACATTGGTAACATGAGTAGGAACCTTTTAGGGACATAGTGTCTAAGATACCTGTTTCATTCTCAGCAATACGACCAGATGCTTCCAAGCTCCCTGGAAGTCCACAACCATGGCTCCCAATGGAAAGACTCCAGAATGTTCCGGTGGACTTGAAAACAAAGACCCTTGTGCCCTTCCAAATATACCTTCTAAACATTGTGCAACATCTAAACCCAAGGTCCTAATTCCGAATATCTGAACTCTCAGAAGTTTCTGGAATAGGAGGTAACCCTGAACACAGGGCTTACATTCAAACAAACCGAGGTGATTATTTGTGTCCTGGAATTTGGGGTTAGAGGATCCAGAATCTAAATGGACTTGTAGTGCCATATTTTCTTTTAAACTATCGAGAGGACCAGAATGTTGCTGGATTTCTGGAATGACTGATTCATAATATCCACATAGGAAACAGTTCTGAAAAATATGGGGAAGTTGAAGCCCGGTGTCTTGTAGGCCTTACCAAGACGCCTTGTACCTGATAGGAATTGAGGACTCTTGTAACCCAGATTCTTTATTTTTCCTTAGCAAGAGCCCGTGTTGCTTCCTGTCTATGAGAACTCCCATTCCACAGATTCCTGCTTCGAAATCTGGATTCTTGTTTAGCCCTTAGCAAGAAGTCCAGTAGATTTTTGGCATTGAGGACTCGTGAAATCAGATTCCTTATTCTTTCTTAGCAAGAGGTTGTGTAGTTTCTTGTATATGAATATTCCCATTACCCAGATTCCTGCTTCAAAACCCTGATCCTTGTTTAGTCCTTACAAAGATGACCTGTAGTTTTTAGGATTGAGGACATGTGTAACACAGATTCTCTACTCATACTTAGCAAGAGGATGTTAAATTTCCTATATGTGAGTACTCCTATTCCCCAGATTCATGCTTCAAAACCTTGATCTTTTTCTCCCTTAGTAAGATTCCCTGTAGGTTTATGGAATTTGAGGACTCCTGTAACCCGATTCCTTTCTCCTCTGTAGCAAGAGGCCATGTAGTTTCCCATATATGAGGACTCCCTTTATGCAGATTACTGCTCCATTCTCAGCAATACCCGAGATATTTCCTGATGAACGTAGAATTCCAGTTGTGTAGATATCAATACAAAGACGCCCATATAGTACCTGGGAACTGTAATCCAATTTACCAGATTCCCCTTAACAAGACATCGTAAAAATGTGGAATATACTAAACCCAATATCCCAATTCCCACCATCCTGACCACAGGAAATTTCGGTATTTTGAGGTAACTTGAAGCGAGGGATTTTGTCGCAAAATGTCAATTGATTCCTGGGGAACTGGATTATGACCGAAGATTTTTATAAGAAACAAAAGGAATTGTAGGTCCAGATGCTTGATTACAACTATCAAGAAGACAGAAATCTTCTTGGATGTGTAATTAGAGATTTTAGGTATCCACTCAGCAAGTAGCTCTGAAAATATAGGAACCTACAAACCCAGATTCCTCATTAAACTTATCAAGAGGCCATTTAGATTTTGATGATTGAGGACTCCCTGGACCCTGATTCTCTTCGTATTCTCAGCAAGGTGCCCTGATTTTCCCTGGCGATGTGGATTCCAATATTCTGTATGCAAATAGACAAATGCCCAGCTTTTTCCAGGGATGTGAAAACCGTGATTACTGGTTACCTTTTAAAAAATGTACTACATTCTTAGCAACCTCAAAACCCCCAGCCCATATCAAATAGATGCACAAACGGAAGTTTTAGGATTACAGGGTACATTTTAAGACAAGTGTTACACAAAAATATGGCGAAATGATTCTTTCAGTCCTGGAATCTGCTTTAGTTGTACCGAGGAAACCAACTGAATTGCAGAGACTGGTTCTTGGTTATACCAATCAAGAAACCAGAAGGCTGCTGGGAATCTATAATGAAACTTGTCCTTTCCAAATTGCAAGTTGCCCTGAAGTATTTTGAGAAATAGAAGCCCAGATTCCAGATACGACCTTATAATGGAGCCCTGTAGAATTCATGGATTGAGGCCTACCAGAACACAGATTACTTTCTTATTGTCAGAAAGACACCCGGGCTTTTTTCTCTTGACGTGGATGTCCAAACTCTTACATACCAATACTCAAAGGGCCAGAAGTTTCCCAGGGACCTGGAATCCACGATTGCTGGTTCTCCCTTAAGAATACATCCTAAATTTGTAGGAACCCCTAATCCCATATTCTGAATACCAAAACGAATGTCCACCAGTAGTTTCTGGACTATGAGGTAAACCTGAAGCCAGTGGTCACATTAACACACGGCAAGATGATCCTTTGATTGTGGAATCCGGCCTTTCAGGACCCTGTGAAACAAACGGACCAGTATGCCAGATTCTCAGTTACATCTATAAAGAGGCGCAGCACGTTCCTTGGGATTGATAATTCCCAATTTGTGGTATGCATATAGCACTTTGCTCTGAATAATATGGGGACCAGGACTCCCAAATTCCAGGTTTTCATTTAGCTAAAGTCCCTGTCGATTCATAAGTATGAGCATTGTCTTAAGCCAGGGATAGTTAGCAATTGGCCAAATGTTCGCAAGTTACATGGAAACCGTGTTTTCTGGTTTCTCTTTAGTAACACGTGTAGAAAGTTTCAAGGGACACAGTGACCCTGATTCCTATTTCATTGTAAACAAAATGACCGGTTATTTCCTGTTGATCTGGATGTCCAGACTCTTGTATACCCATAGAAAGATGACAAGAATATGCCTGTGGATGTGCATCCTAAGATTCCTGGATCCCTCCCAAAAATACCTCCTAAAAATTTGAACACCTAAACCCAAAGTCCTAATTCCGAACAGCGGATCCACTGTAGTTTTTGGAGTACTAGGTAACACTGAAGGATAGGGCTTACATACAAAAAATCCGAGAGGATTACTTGTATCCTGAAATCTGGCATCAGAGGTTCCGAGTATCTAAATGGACTTGTTTGCCAGATTCTCGTTCACAACTATCAAGAGTACCAGAGTGTTGTTGGAGTCCAGGAATGATTGATTCGTAATATCTACTTAACAAATAGCTCTAAACATGAAGGTTGCTCAAAGTCCTGATTCTTGTTTAGCCTTTAGCAAGACACCCTGTCGATTTTCGGGATAGAGGACTCATGTCACCCAGATTCCTTATTCATCCTTAGCAAGAGACAGTGCAGTTTTCTGTATATGAGGACTGCCATTACCCAGATTCCTGCTTCATTCTCAGCAAGACACCGAGACATTTCCTGGTGATATAGAATTCAAGTTGTTTGGTTAACAATAGTAAGACTCCTAGAAGTTTCTTGGAGAATTGGAATCCAAGATTCCTGGTTCCCTTATACAACACAGCCTATCAATGTGGGGACCTAGAAGCCCAGATTCTTGATTAAGCCTTATCAAGAGGCTCTGTAGACTTCTGCGAATGAGAACTCCAAGAACCCGGATTCCCTTTTCGTTCTCAGCAAGAAGCCCTGATTTTCCCTATCGATGTACATTACAAAACACTGTATCCAAAAAGACAGATGCCCAGATGTGTCTTAGCAATGAGGAATCCATGATTCCTGGTTACCTTTAAAAAACATACTAAACATTTGGCAACTGCCAAACCCTCAGCCCTTCTCAAAATAAAAGGAAAAACGGAAGTTTAAAACTTACAAGGTTCATCTTAAGACCACAGTTACATCCAAATATGGCAAGATGATCCTTTTGGTCCTGTAATCTGGCCTTAGTTGTTCCAAGGAACCTGACGGACTTGTAGGGCCAGATACCCATTTACAAATATCAAGGGGACCAGAATGTTGCTAGAGTCTTGAATTTACTGATTCGTAATATCCACATGCTAAATAGCTTCACAAAATGAGGGGAGTTCGAAGCCCTGATCCTTGTATGTCCTGTAGCAAGACGCCCTGAGAATTTTTTCATATTGAGAACTCGTGTAACACAGATTCCTTATTCTTGCTTCTCTATTGGCCTTGTAGTGTCCTGTATATGAGGACTCCCTTTCCCCAGATTCCTGTTTTGAAACACTGATTCTTGTTTAGCCCTCAGCAAGACGCCATGTAGATTTTGTGATTGAGGAACCGTGTAAAACAGACTCCTTATTTTTCCTTAGCAAGAGGCCGCGAAGTTTTCTGTAATGACTACAGTTAGCCATATTCCTGCTTCGAATCTCTGAATCTTGTTTAGCCCTTAGCAAGGCACCCTGTAGTTTTTGGGGGATTGAGAACACGTTTAACTCAGATTACTTATTCTTTTTTAGCAAAAGGCCATGTAATTGCCTGTATATGAGGACTCCATTTTCCCATATTCACGCATCAAAAACCTGATTCGTGTTTAGCCCTTAGCTAGATGCCCTGAATTTTATTGTGATTGAAGACACGTGTAACCATATTCCTTATTCTTCCTTAATAGGCAGTGAAGTTTCTTTTATATGAGTACTCACATTACCCAGATTCCTACTTCAAAAACCGGATTCTTGGTTACCTCTTGACAAGAAACCCTGTGGATTTTAGGGATTGAGGACTAGTGCAAAAAATATTCCTCTTTCTTCCTTAGCAAGAGGCCATGTAGTTTCCTGTATATGAGGACTCCCATTATCCATATGCCTGCTTCATTCTCAGCAAGGCGCTGAGACATTACCTGGTGACCTAGAATTCCAGTTGTTTGGATATCAAGAAAAAGATTCCCATAAGGTTCTTGGGGAACTGGAATCCAAGATTCCTAGTTCCCCTTAACAAGACCACACCAAAATGTGGAATCTTCTAAACCCAATGTCCCAAATCCCAGCAGCCCGACCACAAGAAATTTCTGTCATTTGATGTAAGCTAAATCAACAGATTTTGCAGCAATATGCCATTTGATTCCTGGGGTACCTGATTATGTTCGTAGATGTTCCTAGGACACAAAAGGATTTGTAGGTCTAGACCCTGATTACAACTATCAGA
>NW_007134420.1:0-820 GCF_000164805.1 Carlito syrichta | reverse complement strand
TCGGTTTGTTCTTATATTCTGTTAGTGACCTAACCAAGGTAACTCCATTGTATAATAAATCTCCTCCTTGTCTCTATGTAACTACCTTAAACTATATCTTAATGGCAGAACTCCAGGGACTTTCTGAGCGTTGATTATACCTGGGCATGAAATTAATCAAAGCTCCCTAACAATCAAAAGTTCCCATTTTGGTTGCCAAGTTGTTAGTTAATAGCTGCTAGGGTCACTAAGTTGTTACATAGCGAATGCTACAAATTTTACCTATAAAAACTTGTTACAAACTGCACCAGTTTGCCAAGAGTTTTCCTGGTGTCTGCCTACTCTTGACCTGCACACTTAATAAATTCATAATTAATTAGACTCAACTTGCTGGTGTAAGTTCTAGCTTACTCGGTCATAACAATGTGAGCTCTCACTGTATTAGGTCCCAACAGTGCTGCATGGCCTTCGTGGTTTGTTTTTTGAGACTGTTTGACTCTGTCAACCAAACTAGAACAACAGCACCATCATAGCTCATTGCAGCCTTGATTTCCTGGTCTAAAATGATTCTCGCAACTCAGCCTCCCCATTAGCTAGGACTACAGTCTCTGACTACAAAACCTGGCTGATATTTATTTATCAATTTATTTATTTAGGAGACAAGAATTCCCTCTGTTGCCTTGCTAGAGGGCAGTGGTTGATCCCAATTCACTGCAGCCTCAAACTCCTGGATTCAAGTGATACTTTTATCTCTCCTGTCCTAGTAGCTGGAACCACGTGTGGGTACCACCACACCCAGGTAGGTTTTTAAAAATCTTTTTGTTGAGGGAGGTCTCATATG
>NW_007134419.1:0-3036 GCF_000164805.1 Carlito syrichta | reverse complement strand
TGCATGCCACCGAACCTGAACCCAGAGCAGGCATAGGCCTGGACTCTTGATAACTTTGCTGGGCTTAGTGCCACTTCTGCCAAAGCGCTCAGTTCTGTGGGAAAGTGGAGTCCAGTGCTTTCAAGCTGCTGAGCTTGGCGTCAACTAAGCACGGAGCTGCTTCTGGAGTTGAGAGGGGCCACAAACGCTGTCGAGACTCAGAAGTGCAAGAACCAAAGACTAAAATGACGAAGGAGCTCCAGTCACATCGACAAGAGGCAGGCGCCATCATCAAAGATGTCTGACGGGTTTCACTTCAGCCAGGAGATGACCCCACCTGGGCAGGTGGACAGAGAGATGCCCAGGGATCCTCTCAGAGCCCAGGCCAGCCCCGCAAGCTGCTGAAAACCAAGGCTGGCCATATGGAGGAATCCGCAAAGGGAGGATTGCCAGCCTTGCTCTGGGCCCACAGCAGGACCATCTCCAACTGATGCCCTGGAAGGAGCCTGAGATACCCCAGTGGGGGAGCACATACTGCCCCTGTGGCCTTTGGTACTGGAACTGTGACCTGCATGCATAAGAGCCTCTCTGCCATGAAGGCCATTCTTTGTTTTGCTCTACTGAATTACCCTAAATGTTTTATAGTTAGAAAAACTCTCTTCAAATAATGAGTCATATGTTAAGAAACTCTTGTTTGAGATCTACTCAATTGCGATGGTTCTTCTGTTGAAATTGCACATGATGATTAAAGTGTTTTCCTTTTTCTCCAGTTGTCAAATCGATTGATTGATTTTAGTTGGGTAAATCAAGATTGGAAGCTGTGTAGGTGGCCCTGAAGAAGAAAGGTGGCAGGGACCTGGCTCAGAGGTCAATTTGTCTTGTTTCTGTTTTATTTTTCTTTCAGATGTCTCAGCCTGTCATCCTGGCTGGAGTGCAGTGGCATGACCATAGCTCTCTATTGCCTTGAACTTGCCTAGGCTCAAGTCAACTTCCCATCTTGGCCTCTCAAAGTGCTGATATTATAGACACGAGCTGCCATGCCCAATCCAAGACACTTCAACAATTAGTTCTAGCTGAGTGTGGTGGCTAACTCTGGGAATCTCAGCACTTTGGAAGACTGAGATGAAATGATTTCTTGAGACCCCATCACCATAAAAAGAAGACAAAAAATAGTCTGGGACAGTGACTCCTGTCAGATAATCCTGCACCATGGGAGGTAGATGCAGCAGGATTGCTCCTGGGATCTAGAGACCTGCCAGGACAACACAGGTGAGACTTCCCTCAATAAAAACAAAATTCTAGGTGACTGTGTTGGCACCCACCTGTAGTCTCAGATACTAGGGCAGCTGAGATAAAAGAATCCCTAGAATCCAGGTACTGGAGTTGGTGCGCGATCCCCGTAGTGAGCTGGGATCACTCATGGTCTCTCGCAAGGCAAAAGAGGGAGTTCTTGTCTCCTAAATAAATGAATAGATAAATAAATATTGGCCAGGACTTGTGGCCAGAGACTGTAGTCCTAGCTACTGGGGAGGCTGAGTTGAGAGAATCATTTGAGACCAGGCAGTAGAGGCTCCAGTGAGCTATGATGGTGCCACTGTACTTCAGCCTGGTTGACAGAGCCAAACTGTCTCAAAAAACAAACCATGAAGCACATGCAGCACTGGTGGGATCGAATAGAGTGAGAACTCACTCACACCCCCCAGAGCAATAATTGATGAATGAGGAATCTAGCCTCCAGACCAAACATTCCCACTGGGCCCCCACCCCAGCACTGGGGATTAAATTGTAACAGGAGATTTTGGGAAACAAGCATTCAAACTAAATCACTGGTGAAGGGGTTAAGTGTGTAAGTTCAGGTCTCTCTTCCTTTTCTTATAATGCTGCTAGTACCACTCCCTTGATCATTAGTTCATCAATCTATGAATGAATTCACCCACCAAAAAGACAAAGTCTTCATAACCCAATCGTCTCTTAAAGACCCCACTCTGAATACTGTCACCTGTGGGATTATATTTCTTTTTTGTTTTTGTTTTTGTGTTTTTTCAGTTGGAGTCTCACTCTGTGACCCAAGCTGGAGTGGCATGCTCTCTGCCACCACAGCCTCCACCAGCTGGGCTTAGGTGATCCTTCTGCCTCATTCTTCCAAGCAGCTGGAATTAAAAGCACACACCACCATGTGGGTTATTTATTATTATTTTTTGAATTATTGTAGAGATGAGGGTCTAGTCTAGTTGCTCCGGCTGGTCTCGAACCCATGCACTCAGGCAATCCACTCGCCTTGGCCTTTTAAGGTGCTGGGATTACAGGCTGAGCCAGGGAGGCTGGCCACCACTTTCTTTAAGAGTACCTAATTCCTGAGAAACTTTAGAACACTGAGTCATTAATGCATTAGTGAAAAATATGTGCATAGACTATCTCCATAGCCTCTATCATTGGAGAGTAAATGCTGCATTCATTCTAAATAAGCAATCTGGTTTATATAAGGGACAATTCTGCTCATTGGTACATATCCCAGAGAAAACATCATACAGGCCCACAAGGCAATTTTGTGTGTGGTGTTGGTAACATACGACAATCTGTGTGTCCACTGTAAGACGGAGGGCAAGTAAAGTATGGCCAATGCTGGTCAGAGACTAATATGTCGGAGTTGGGAGCAGCAGATGAAATGTGCATATAAAGATTTTAGAGACTTGCAGATAAGTAGAAAATACTAAATACAATATGATATATAGCCTGATACTTTAAACACAAATTGAAAATATATGCACACAAGCATTAAAGTACATACTATAAGACAATTTTATTAGGGTTTTCTCTGGTGGCAGAGAGAGAGAGAACGACGAGGAAATATAGAGATAGACATTGATGGAGATACAGATAAAAATACATGATAGGGGAATTAATAGGGGATCTTATTAGGGGCTCATGTCAATGTGGCAGCTGAAAAATCTTAAGACAGGCTGTCCACAAGCTGGAGACCTGGGATGCTGGTAGCAAGGCTCAGTCCAAGTGTAAAGGCCCGATAAGCAGAAACTGATGGTGTAACTCTCAATCCAA
>NW_007134418.1:0-1102 GCF_000164805.1 Carlito syrichta | reverse complement strand
ATCCTATAGGTTTAAGCTGAATAAGAATTTATATGCTGCAAACAGATGTACTCTATTACTGTTTTACTTTTAAGTGGTTTATCTCAAAAGTTAAAGCTTCTAATTAATAAGTGAATGAAATGTTTAAGCAATTTTACTTTCATATGAAAAGTAAAATTGTATTTCTAAATCTAAGTGAAATTAATAAAAAACACATTCATAATAGTTTAATAAATAGTTTACTAAATTCAAGTACCTTTACCTATATTAATCCCACTGTATAGATGGAGAAATTAAGGTACACTGAGAAAACCAGATTTTTTCCTAAAAAGATAACAGCAAAGAATTTCCCACTGACCACCTTAAAATGCAAATGTCACACACTATTTACTTATAAGTAAACATTAAACATTAGGTCTATAATTGGAATGCGTCTCTAAGGGGATATTATTGGAAATGGAACCAGCCTGGGCAACATATTGGGAAGGAAGGAAGGAAGGAAGGAAGGAAGGAAGGAAGGAAGGAAGGAAGGAAGGAAGGAAGGAAGGAAGGAGAAATCAGTGAAAGAACTAGTGGTAACACCTCACAAGGTAACAAGGTATTAAACAAGAAAAAGAAAGTCACCAAATCAAGACTCTGATAAGCCCATCTTAGGAGTTCTCACTTCAGGAAGGTGTCTACTTGGAAATTTTTAAATTCCCTTAAAGGGGATAGGGCAACACAAACACAGGAGGTCTGGCAATTTGCAAAAGTAGTAATTCAGAACAATTCAGTCTTGATTTCAAACAGTCAAATTACTTTCAAACAGTAACAGTCTTTGGAACAACAGATGATATTTAGAATGTATTTGCAGGCTAAAAAGTAAAAGTGAGGGTTTAACTTTATCGATTAGCAGCTAAATCTTTCAGTCTAGCTTTCAACATTTTGGTCTACTGATAAAACACTAAAAACTAAATCATCAAACACTAAAAACCCAAACCAAAGTACACTGAAAATCATAATTTGATAAAAATATGAGAAAAGCATTGGATTACACAGCTACTGTATGTCCCTAGGCATCCTGCTCATCATCAGAAAAACAAGTGAAGCCGTGAAGTAGAAGTTAAAAGACCAAAAGTGGTTT
>NW_007134417.1:0-893 GCF_000164805.1 Carlito syrichta | reverse complement strand
CCATGTTGTATCACTGAACTCCAGCCTGGGTGACGAAGTGAGACTCCAACTCAAAAAAAAAAAAAAAAAACCCACCATGACAGTCTGACCTACATACTCCCTCTGGTCCACCCCCAGTTAACTCACTCCACCAGTCATCATCCATTCACAGCTTTTGGTGGCTTGACATCTTGTCCTTGTTTTCATTCAACCTTTGCAGTCATCCCCTGTATCTAGTCACTGCCCATGTCCTGCTGCTGGGCTAGCCTCAGAGCAAAATATCTCTCTCATCCATACTCAACACTTTAATACAGATACATACCTACCTCCTCTTACTGCCTTCTAACAGGAGAAATCAGACAGAATGAATCACTCTCTGTCCCTCACATAAATCCAGGGTATATATCAAGATATAGTAACTGAATGACCAACATCTAGGGTGGGAGCCTCCAAGTAGTCAGTAAGGACCACATCTTCTTTCTCTGGGGTGGAGAATAAAGCTGGAATTTCCCATCTGATCAGAGGTAATAGTTTTTATTTTGTAAGCCATATGTTTACTCTCAGTAAACAGTAACCCCAAAAAGCATTAAGAAAAGGACACAGAAGAGATAAGTTTGCATGCCAGCACAAAGTGACAAACATACTATTTCTGTCATTTGTGCCATGAACTGCTTTTGCCCCCACTCCAAGGGAACACAGAGCTGAGAGTCAACAGAGCACGCCATGTCCAACTCCCACAGAAAGCTTAAGCCAATGAGTACTTCCAACCCAATGATGAAACCCAGATACTGACTAGATGCCCAACCAAAATCTAGTGAAATAACCACATGCAGAGGGATTATATATATTCTCATATATGGCATAAATAAAATCACAGCATCAAGAGACTAACTTATTTATACTACAAATAAAAA
>NW_007134416.1:0-841 GCF_000164805.1 Carlito syrichta | reverse complement strand
ATAATATGGGGTATGCTCAGTTTTTAAAATTTTTATTGTGGTAAAATATATATGAATATCTTAATATCTGTGCCTCCCCAAAATCCATGTTGAAGCCCTAGCCCCCAAAGTGATGGCAATAAAAGGTAAGGCATTTAAGAGTTAATTAGATGATGCCATGAAGATGGAGAGTCCATGTTGGGATTAGTAGCCTTATAAAAACAAGAGGAAACATCAGAACTTTCTCCACCATGTGCAAATACAGCAAGAAAGCAGTGTGTGCAACTCAGGAAGATGGCTCTCGCCAATATTTTAATCTGCTGCCTTCCATATGTTAGACTTTCCAGCCTCCAGAACTGTGAGATAAATATTTGTTGTTTAAACTACCCAGTCTCTTGCTGGGCTCGGTGGCTCAACCTGTAATCCCGCACCTTGGGAGGCTGAGGTGAGTGGATTGCCAGAGCCCGTGGGTTCAAGACTCGCCTGGGCAACTTGGCAAGACCTCATCTCTACAATAAATCAAAAAATTAGCCGGGCATGGTAGTGCACACCTCTAATTCCAGCTACTCAGAAGGCTGAGGCAGAAGGATGGCTGGAGCCCAGCAGGTTGAGGCTGCAGTGGCAGGGAGCAGCCATTGCACTCCAGTCTGGGTGACAGAGTGAGACTCCAACTTAAAAAAATAAATAAATAAATAAATAAAAATAAAAAATAAACTACCCAGTCTCAGATATTATAGAAATCTGAGCTAAGGTGGGGCGCAGTGGCTTAGCCTGTATTCCCAGCACTTCTGGAGGCCAAGGCAAAAGGATTGTCTGAGCACGGGAGTTCGAGACCAGCCTGGGCAACTTGGTGAGACCTAGG
>NW_007134415.1:0-733 GCF_000164805.1 Carlito syrichta | reverse complement strand
TAGTGTGTTCAAGGGCAAGGCTAGTTGGAATATTCCTGCCAGCAGAGACCAGCCAGCAGCTTCCATTTTTAAAAACTTTCCAGCAAAAAAAAAATAATATATATATATATTCATACACTGGATGTTAGGATGCGTTCTTTGGTTCAGTCTATGTCTTGCAATTCTCATTTTCTCACCTGACTCACCCTAGGACTTTAATCTTGGAGTCTTGGAATACATAAGCAAGAAATAACCCACTCATTTAATACAATTCCCTCACTTTACAGAGGAGGAAACTGAGACCCAAAGAAAAAATTATTTCCCCAAGGCCAGATATTGAGAAAAGCAGCAGAAAGTTAAGGGAAACATACCCAGTTGCTTGCTCTCATTCACATAATGCATGAAATTTGCTGCCAATTTTTATCCATGTATCTGCATTTATCATGTGCCCTCTCTGTGCCCCACAGTGTGGCCAATACAAAAGAAAGACCTGTCCTAAAGAAATCAGTTTTCCCTGGGATTATAATACAGACACATAAAGTAATCAGAAAATAGTTCAAGATAACAATCCATTTACTTTCCCATTTATTTATGTATTCATCCACCCATTTTTTTATTCATTGGACTGATACATATTGAACATAACAAGAAGTCAGACATAGACTTTGCCATCAAGGACCTTTCAATCTACAAAGGAAAAGAGATATTCTCAAATAATTATTGCTAGATCTGTGTAGATGTAATATGTGCCTAG
>NW_007134414.1:0-775 GCF_000164805.1 Carlito syrichta | reverse complement strand
TAACAAGAAGTCAGACATAGACTTTGCCATCAAGGACCTTTCAATCTACAAAGGAAAAAAAAAGAGATATTCTCAAATAATTATTGCTAGATCTGTGTAGATGTAATATGTGCCTAGCTGAAGTCCCTGCTTGCACATCAAGGGTGATAGAGAGACTAAGGTGGTCAAAAGATCTGGGACAGTTACTTGGACTTAAACATTCCTGGACTTTTTCCCAGGAAAAATCTAGCAACTGTCTTTAATAAAGCACCTGCATTATGCTAGGTGCTTTACAATTCATCATCACAGCAACTAGATATCAAGAAACTGAGGTGCAGAAAAGTTAAATAACTTATCCAGTTGGACACCTGAATCCATGTGACCGCAAAACCTGAGGTCTCTGCCTGTAGACTTTCTTCCAGTCTGCTTTCCCAGCTTGGCTGAGAGGATGCTTCCTGCTGTGGTGCTCCTTTGTGCTAACCTGAGTCCTTGGGCTAAAGGAAGTGTCCTCACTGTGGTGATACAGAGATGCCTTGCCATTGCGGCTTCTAGGAGAGGACGGAGAAGCTCCACTCCACAGGGAGCCAGTGGTGTCATATGGGATGCGTAAAACTGGGCAGTCCTGTGAGAGGGACTGTTCGCTTCATTCATCGTTCATTTATGCTTTCATTTGCTCAATAAATATTTACCAAGTCAGGAAAGCAAAGGACTCAGGGCATACAGAGGCATGTCTGGTCCTCTAACAGGAGTTTCTGAGACTGATGTGTCCAGAGCAGGGGGCAGGAAGGGTAGTCAG
>NW_007134413.1:0-789 GCF_000164805.1 Carlito syrichta | reverse complement strand
AAATCTGTGTTGTTCAAGGTCAGCTGTATTCATGCATAAATTCACCTGCACATGTGCTCATGCTCAAATGTACACGCATACATGTGTGCTCAAATGTACACACATACATGTGTACACTGCAAGCATACACATGGAGCTTTTTGTTTGTACTTAATTCACTTGTTTAAATTCATTAGTTTCATGTCCTGCCTCTAGAGTCTATTTCACTCCCAGGAAAAACCAAGTGGGATAGTCTTCTGGGTTTCAGAGCAAACAGAAGAAGAATTTCTCATTCTTTTCTCAGAAATTAAAGACTAGCACCACCAGCTTATCAGAAGAGCTGGCAGATAGTGCTGGAATGGCAGAAGTCCTGTATGATACAGCCTGTGACTAGTGCAGCCCGATGCTTAAGTATGACATGTCATTAACAACAATGAAAAGGTGGGCATGGACATGCACCACCCACATCCTCCTTCAAGGAAAGATTCGTTGCCACAGTGGAGGGCTGTCTGCATCAGGCAGAGCCTCAGCTAGGGAGCCTCCTCACCATGGTCCTGCCCTGCCAAATTCCCATTGATGTGGGAAAATACAGGCCCAACTCATTCAGCCCTGTGAAGGATGACTGGAGCTTCCTGTGCAGTCAGTTGTGGGTCTACACTGCAGTTTAACTTCCCCCTTGACTCATCCTGCTTCCTTTCCCCCTATCCACAACATCACTTCCTCAAAACATCCTGGGCACTCCATTGTGTCTCCAAATGTGCTTCCCAGGGGACCCAGACTGTACCAAATAATAAAATTTTGCATGCATTC
>NW_007134412.1:0-4492 GCF_000164805.1 Carlito syrichta | reverse complement strand
GCTTCCTTTCCCCCTATCCACAACATCACTTCCTCAAAACATCCTGGGCACTCCATTGTGTCTCCAAATGTGCTTCCCAGGGGACCCAGACTGTACCAAATAATAAAATTTTGCATGCATTCAGAGCTTCAGGTTTGAAAAGTGCTTTTTATGCACACTACCTCACAAGTTCCTGGCAACACCCTCATCCCCTCATGGGGCAACAGACAGTTGTCCCACAGCATTAATGAGGAAGCTGAAGTCCCAGGGGTTAAAGCCTGCTCATGACCACACAGTCAGATAGAAGCAAAGCTGGAACTACAACCTAGTTACTTCTGGCTTGGAATTCTCCATTCTTTCCGTGACTGAAGCTGCCTCTTGCCCCTGCTTGCATGAGGGGTGAAGCTGGTCTTCCAGACCCCATATGAGTGTCCTCTCCTGCTCACTGTCCTCATTCCCTTCCCTAACAGAACCAATGGCCCATGGTCATGAGCTGGCTGGTGACGGGTCCAGGGCCAGAAGCCTGTGCTCTGAGTTCCCATTGCCAAGTGGGCAATGAGAGAGTGGGCAATGGGAGACTGGGGAGGGATTCCAAGACTGATGGGCCAATGTGAAAGAGTCAGCCCACGATGGAAGTGTCCCACTTTATCTCCAAACACAAAGTGGGGAGAAATAAAATGTAAGACTGCACAGGCAAGTTCACAAATAACAGAGGAGTTTCTCCATGCACAGAGCTGAAGCAGGTCATAGTGAGGGGCAGAGAGGGAGGCCAGAGGAGCAACGAGGAATCCCCGAAACTAAAAACACACTGCACAGAGGAGCTGGGGACAGGTTCAGCCCAGGCCAGCGGGAACTGGGGGCAGATTCTCAGCCTGGTACCTACATGTGGAGGAGGCTGGAAAAAAGCAACCTACGAGACTGGGCTGTGCTACCAACTCTGAATACCAGTCCAGCCCCACATCATCAGTGGAATGAAGAAAGATGACTGAAGTCCTCAGGAGCCACACTAGACTGAACCCCGAGGGCAGGGTCATGGGGTCTTACAGAAGAGTTTCACACATTATTATAACTGTCTCCCAGCCAGTCCTGCTATACCACACACCTTGGAACCACTGACTCCATAGGGCAGGCCGGTGCTGGGCCTCTAGAGCCCCAGGACTCACTGGGAAAAGAGCTCCCTGGGGCTTCGGAATATCTCTGTCTTCTTCCCCAGCTCCGACTCACATTAAGCCTCAGCCAAGGCCCAGACTGGACCTTGGCAATGCACTGACCAGACTTGGACCTTGCCAATGCATTGACTCATTGCTGGCAGCCTCTTCAGGAATTTTGGAAAAGGCGGAGCCTCAGGTGACTCTTGTTGTTCAGCTGGGACCAGAGAGGCAATTCTGCTCTTAGAGGAGAAAACGGAGGGCTGGAAGAGGAAAGGCAGTGGGAATGGTCATGCTGGGGAAACAGGCTGATTTTGTCCCTGGGAAGGAAGGTGAACCACACACAACAAGCCAGATCTAGGATGCCACCAGCCTAGTGACCACAGGCCCCTGGCCTCCACATTCAAGCTAACCACACAGTGTGGCTGAAGACAGGAAAGCCCCATGGCTCATCAGCTTTGGTGCATCCTCTATCCCTCCAGGCTTCCCTGGACCTGAACTGCTTCCCTGTTCTGCCACATTCCCAGGCCAGACGGCCTGCCAGGGTGCCTGTGTGCTGCCAGGCTATTGTCAGCCCCCGTGAGCCAGAAACTTAACAGTCAGACGCTGGACTGAGACAAGTCTACTTTCCTGCTTGGTGGCTGTGGCCAAGTGACTTACATTCTCAGAGCCTTCTTTTCCTTATCTGTTAAGGGAAATAACTGTTTTAACAGCTATAGCTAATAATCAGCCAGTACCACCAGAATGGCCAGGGTGCTTTTATAAGGCCAGCATCTATTCTGTTGGTTGAAGTCTATGCCAATTCACTGTCAAGTGTCTCCAACACCACCCCAATTTATGTACCGGGTATTGGAAGAATTGCAGCGATGTATAGATGGGGCCAGGCAGGTAGCAGTACTCAGGCTGTAGTGCCTATTACTAACATCGCTGGTGCATAGTAGGCTCTCAAAGTACAGGGATGGGAGAGAGGAAGGAGAGGAGGAGACTCGAGATAAAGATGTTTTGATGGAGGAGAAGAGAGGCCCAGTGTGAACACAGGGAAACCTGAGAAGAGGGGAGGCAGGGCCCACTTCCCTTTCCCAGACATACTCTCTCCTTCTAGCCCATTGAATGCCTCACTGTTCTGTGAGGTTTCTGCCCACTCTGTGATTTTGAGTGTGCTGGTCCCTCTGCCTACAACTCTCTTTCTTGCTCTTAGCTAATGTCTACTTGTAATTAAATGTTTAAGTGCCACTGCCCCTGGGATACTGAATCCAGAGCCAACCCACAGGCTCTAGATGACCCTAGCCTTCCTCGGGGCCCAGGAATGGTATTGGACAGTGGTTGCCACTGTGTAGAATGCTTCAACATTCCCCAGGGCCAGGGATGGGGCTCTCAGCCAAGAGATGAGAGACACATCCCTGGAAGGTGACAACCTCATTGGAGTGGGATGGGGGAAGAGAACTTGGCATTGGTCATAGATGCCACAATAGGGAAGGGATAGATGGACAGGAATGACCCAGGTCTGAAGATTTTGTCCAGCTGGTGTGTTCTGGTTACAGGACACAGGGATTATTCCTGGCTTTCAGGGGTCTACTGCCCTCTATCACATCCCCACAACCATCACACACACTGAACAGTAGTTCCAAGCCTTGCCTTGATCACTCCCCCACAGTGAAACTTTTCTTGGTCTCGTCAACCTCATCTCTCCCCAGTTCCCAGCCTTCCTTTCCCAAAGTCCTGTGTTCTGAAGTTGTTCTCCACTTCCAGAAGTGTCACCAGGCCTGAGGTTCATGTGGGTCTCATATATCTGATCCTGGCTGCTCTGAGACCTCCTCATCTAGTCTGCTGCAGCAGCTAAAAGACCAGAGAAGCCAAGAAGATGATGATTTCCTCTGGTTCCTTCCAAGTTGTGACAGAATAGACCTAACCCCACGTCCTCCATTGTCCAGGAAATGCCTTCTAGAGAGTCTGAGGGCTCCAGAAAACTCCCTTATGACATAGAAATAGGGTTGAAATAGTCCAGAAGACTTTTGCTCCGTATTCAATAAGGGGAAGCTGAATTTTCTGAACATTTATTCTGACAACTCCTGGAGAACAAGACTGTCTTATCAACCTTTCTATAGTCAAGGCTTAGCCCAGCGAAGGACCAGAACAGGCACTTAGCACATGCTAGTGAATCAATGACTGACCATAGCTGCTGTTGGGAAGGGTAATTCTTGTGAATCACAGAAGCAGGCTAAGGCCACTTTGGCCAGAACCTGACTGAGCCCAGCCCTCTCTCTCATTCGTGCCTGGTCTACAGTCTTTACTCACTGATAAAGCAGTAAATCTTCCCTTTCTTCCAATAATCTGTTGTTCAGCATGGAAACTCCTTTAGCTTTGTCACATGTAACTGCTGAAAGAAGAAAATACATTTTTATTTGTTCTTTTGTGCTATTTCCTGAACCTACAACCTCAAGTTGCAGGAAATGTAATTATGGAAAGCTCCCTCTGAGAAAGAAAACTTGTTTATCTTTCATCATGAATTAGAAAAACTAGCATGCTTTCAGTTGCCCATGGTATTTGTGGGCACTGGCCATGTTCCAACACATCTCTAGACTCATGGGCTGGCTGCTCAGGGTTGTTTGCCTCCAAAAGAGCTAAGTAGCTTTCTTCTCCTCTAATTTGAATTCCCTGGTACAATGTCCAAAAAAGAAAACTTAACATAAATAATTGTTGTGTGCATTCACATGTTTATTGTAGCACTATTCACAATAGCAAGAACATGTAACCAACTGTGCTGCCCATCAGAATTGGACTAGATTTTAAAAAGTACATATACACAATGGAATATTATGCAGCCATAAAGAAGGGCAAATGTTGGGAGCCAGCCACAGAGGCCCACTGAGTGTTAGGGATCAGGGAGGGCTGTGGACCCCGAGACCACTAGGATGTGTTCAGGAGCCGTTGATCCCATTTTCTTCCTCCTTTTACCATGCAGCACAAGCAACCTAAAGGAACTCTGCTGGCCTAAGCTGAAGGCTCTGTGACTGTGACAGGCATGGCTCACTCTAGAAACCCATTGTTCCTGTTTCCCATAAACTGTGGTTTTGGCTTAGGCTTAGGTATTAGATATAATTCAAATTCAGGTCACATTTGGGAGCCTTTTATATGGTACAAGCCTCTTTATAAGATTTAAAAGTATATTTGTAGAATTAGTATATACTTACAGAGAGCTGTTTTCAGCTTTTCAATGGTATAGATGATTATCAAGAGTTATCAGAAATGGCCCAGCACAAACTTTGGACTGGGCCACATTCCTGAGGGCCCAGCGCGTACTTTGGACTGGGCTGCATTCTTTTAGGCTGGATTTAACTACAGTTAGTGAAGGGTTTTTCTACCTA
>NW_007134411.1:0-4530 GCF_000164805.1 Carlito syrichta | reverse complement strand
GCTCACAAATAACAGAGGAGTATCTCCATGCACAGAGCTGAAGCAGGTCATAGTGAGGGGCAGAGAGGGAGGCCAGAGGAGCAACGAGGAATCCCCGAAACTAAAAACACACTGCACAGAGGAGCTGGGGACAGGTTCAGCCCAGGCCAGCGGGAACTGGGGGCAGATTCTCAGCCTGGTACCTACATGTGGAGGAGGCTGGAAAAAAGCAACCTACGAGACTGGGCTGTGCTACCAACTCTGAATACCAGTCCAGCCCCACATCATCAGTGGAATGAAGAAAGATGACTGAAGTCCTCAGGAGCCACACTAGACTGAACCCCGAGGGCAGGGTCATGGGGTCTTACAGAAGAGTTTCACACATTATTATAACTGTCTCCCAGCCAGTCCTGCTATACCACACACCTTGGAACCACTGACTCCATAGGGCAGGCCGGTGCTGGGCCTCTAGAGCCCCAGGACTCACTGGGAAAAGAGCTCCCTGGGGCTTCGGAATATCTCTGTCTTCTTCCCCAGCTCCGACTCACATTAAGCCTCAGCCAAGGCCCAGACTGGACCTTGGCAATGCACTGACCAGACTTGGACCTTGCCAATGCATTGACTCATTGCTGGCAGCCTCTTCAGGAATTTTGGAAAGGCGGAGCCTCAGGTGACTCTTGTTATTCAGCTGGGACCAGAGAGGCAATTCTGCTCTTAGAGGAGAAAATGGAGGGCTGGAAGAGGAAAGGCAGTGGGAATGGTCATGCTGGGGAAACAGGCTGATTTTGTCCCTGGGAAGGAAGGTGAACCACACACAACAAGCCAGATCTAGGATGCCACCAGCCTAGTGACCACAGGCCCCTGGCCTCCACATTCAAGCTAACCACACAGTGTGGCTGAAGACAGGAAAGCCCCATGGCTCATCAGCTTTGGTGCATCCTCTATCCCTCCAGGCTTCCCTGGACCTGAACTGCTTCCCTGTTCTGCCACATTCCCAGGCCAGATGGCCTGCCAGGGTGCCTGTATGCTGCCAGGCTATTGTCAGCCCCCGTGAGCCAGAAACTTAACAGTCAGATGCTGGACTGAGACAAGTCTACTTTCCTGCTTGGGGGGGTGTGGGCAAGTGACTTACATTCTCAGAGCCTTCTTTTCCTTATCTGTTAAGGGAAAATAACTGTTTTAACAGCTATAGCTAATAATCAGCCAGTACCACCAGAATGGCCAGGGTGCTTTTATAAACCAGCATCTATTCTGTTGGATGAAGTCTATGCCAATTCACTGTCAGTATCTCCAACACCACCCCAATTTATGTACCGGGTATTGGAAGAATTGCAGCGATGTATAGATGGGGCCAGGCAGGTAGCAGTACTCAGGCTGTAGTGCCTATTACTAACATCGCTGGTGCATAGTAGGCTCTCAAAGCACAGGGATGGGAGAGAGGAAGGAGAGGAGGAGACTCGAGATAGAGATGTTTTGATGGAGGAGAAGAGAGGCCCAGTGTGAACACAGGGAAACCTGAGAAGAGGGGAGGCAGGGCCCACTTCCCTTTCCCAGACATACTCTCTCCTTCTAGCCCATTGAATGCCTCACTGTTCTGTGAGGTTTCTGCCCACTCTGTGATTTTGAGTGTGCTGGTCCCTCTGCCTACAACTCTCTTTCTTGCTCTTGGCTAATGTCTACTTGTAATTAAATGTTTAAGTGCCACTGCCCCTGGGATACTGAATCCAGAGCCAACCCACAGGCTCTAGATGACCCTAGCCTTCCTCGGGGCCCAGGAATGGCATTGGACAGTGGTTGCCACCACTGTGTAGAATGCTTCAACATTCCCCAGGGCCAGGGATGGGGCTCTCAGCCAAGAGATGAGAGACACATCCCTGGAAGGTGACAACCTCATTGGAGTGGGATGGGGGAAGAGAACTTGGCATTGGTCATAGATGCCACAATAGGGAAGGGATAGATGGACAGGAATGACCCAGCTCTGAAGATTTTGTCCAGCTGGTGTGTTCTGGTTACAGGACACAGGGATTATTCCTGACTTTCAGGGGTCTACTGCCCTCTATCACATCCCCACAACCATCACACACACTGAACAGTAGTTCCAAGCCTTGCCTTGATCACTCCCCCACAGTGAAACTTTTCTTGGTCTCGTCAACCTCATCTCTCCCCAGTTCCCAGCCTTCCTTTCCCAAAGTCCTGTGTTCTGAAGTTGTTCTCCACTTCCAGAAGTGTCACCAGGCCTGAGGTTCATGTGGGTCTCATATATCAGATCCTGGCTGCTCTGAGACCTCTTTGTCTAGTCTGCTGCAGCAGCTAAAAGACCAGAGAAGCCAAGAAGATGATGATTTCCTCTGGTTCCTTCCAAGTTGTGACAGAATAGACCTAACCCCACATCCTCCATTGTCCAGGAAATGCCTTCTAGAGAGTCTGAGGGCTCCAGAAAACTCCCTTATGACATAGAAATAGGGTTGAAATAGTCCAGAAGACTTTTGCTCCGTATTCAATAAGGGGAAGCTGAATTTTCTGAACATTTATTCTGACAACTCCTGGAGAACAAGACTGTCTTATCAACCTTTCTATAGTCAAGGCTTAGCCCAGCGAAGGACCAGAACAGGCACTTAGCACATGCTAGTGAATCAATGACTGGCCATAGCTGCTGTGGGAAGGTAATTCTTGTGAATCACAGAAGCAGGCCTAAGCCACCTTGGCCAGACCCTGACTGAGCCCAGCCCTCTCTCTCCTTCCTGCCTGGTCTACAGTCTTTACTCACCTGATAAAGCAGTAAATCTTCCCTTTCTTCCAATAATCTGTTGTTCAGCATGGAAACTCCTTTAGCTTTGTCACATGTAACTGCTGAAAGAAGAAAATACATTTTTATTTGTTCTTTTGTGCTATTTCCTGAACCTACAACCTCAAGTTGCAGGAAATGTAATTATGGAAAGCTCCCTCTGAGAAAGAAAACTTGTTTATCTTTCATCATGAATTAGAAAAACTAGCATGCTTTCAGTTGCCCATGGTATTTGTGGGCACTGGCCATGTTCCAGCACATCTCTAGACTCATGGGCTGGCTGCTCAGGGTTGTTTGCCTCCAAAAGAGCTAAGTAGCTTTCTTCTCCTCTAATTTGAATTCCCTGGTACAATGTCCAAAAAAGAAAACTTAACATAAATAATTGTTGTGTGCATTCACATGTTTATTGTAGCACTATTCACAATAGCAAGAACATGTAACCAACTGTGCTGCCCATCAGAATTGGACTAGATTTTAAAAAGTACATATACACAATGGAATATTATGCAGCCATAAAGAAGGGCAAATGTTGGGAGCCAGCCACAGAGGCCCACTGAGTGTTAGGGATCAGGGAGGGCTGTGGACCCCGAGACCACTAGGATGTGTTCAGGAGCCGTTGATCCCATTTTCCTCCTCCTTTTACCATGCAGCACAAGCAACCTAAAGGAACTCTGCTGGCCTAAGCTGAAGGCTCTGTGACTGTGACAGGCATGGCTCACTCTAGAAACCCATTGTTCCTGTTTCCCATAAACTGTGGTTTTGGCTTAGGCTTAGGTATTAGATATAATTCAAATTCAGGTCACATTTGGGAGCCTTTTATATGGTACAAGCCTCTTTATAAGATTTAAAAGTATATTTGTAGAATTAGTATCTACTTACAGAGAGCTGTTTTCAGCTTTTCAATGGTATAGATGATTATCAAGAGTTATCAGAAATGGCCCAGCACAAACTTTGGACTGGGCCACATTCCTGAGGGCCCAGCGCGTACTTTGGACTGGGCTGCCTTCTTTTAGGCTGGATTTAGCTACAGTTAGTGTAGGGTTTTTCTACCTATTATAGAAATTGAATTTATTTTATTCATAGAAAGTATTGTAGAATAGGTCATGCTAACATCAGGGAGTCATGTTAGTTCAAGCATGATCAATCATGATATTTTGAGGTTTAATAAGAATACAGTTAACTTTAGAAATTTCATTGTCTCCATTTTCTACTATTGTGGTTTTGGCCTTAGTACATTTACAGTTTATATTTGGGTTTTATTTTTAGAAGCTTTGTTGCTGATGATCAGCTTTATATATTAGGATCAGGAATTAGAAGCTTTCAGAGAAATTAGGACAGATATATAGGACTTTAGAATAGCCATTTTGTTAAGAGATTGTAGTCTATTGTTCCAAAAGGTGGCCCACCATGAACTTTGGACTGGGCCACATCCTGTAGAGCCCAGCGTGATCTTTGGACTAGGCCACATTCTTTAGGAATTGGCTTAAGCTATAACTAAGAGCTTCGTGTAAGTAGTATTAGCATAGAATAGAAAGGTAATAAAGTTTAAGTTAGTCATCATGGGTATTGAGTGAGCTTTAGAAGTTATCGATTATCAGAACATCATTAGGCTAGTAGGGATTGTTGCACTGCTTTTGAAGAGCATTAACTAGCAAAGGGAACAATAAGACAATCTTGGGGTTTGCCCTTCCTCATACCTGAGAAAACATCTGGTGGGCGGGGGATGCCCCTCCTGCACCTGGCTTCGTGTTCACGTGAAAGACTTG
>NW_007134410.1:0-4543 GCF_000164805.1 Carlito syrichta | reverse complement strand
GCTCACAAATAACAGAGGAGTATCTCCATGCACAGAGCTGAAGCAGGTCATAGTGAGGGGCAGAGAGGGAGGCCAGAGGAGCAACGAGGAATCCCCGAAACTAAAAACACACTGCACAGAGGAGCTGGGGACAGGTTCAGCCCAGGCCAGCGGGAACTGGGGGCAGATTCTCAGCCTGGTACCTACATGTGGAGGAGGCTGGAAAAAAGCAACCTACGAGACTGGGCTGTGCTACCAACTCTGAATACCAGTCCAGCCCCACATCATCAGTGGAATGAAGAAAGATGACTGAAGTCCTCAGGAGCCACACTAGACTGAACCCCGAGGGCAGGGTCATGGGGTCTTACAGAAGAGTTTCACACATTATTATAACTGTCTCCCAGCCAGTCCTGCTATACCACACACCTTGGAACCACTGACTCCATAGGGCAGGCCGGTGCTGGGCCTCTAGAGCCCCAGGACTCACTGGGAAAAGAGCTCCCAAGGGGCTTCGGAATATCTCTGTCTTCTTCCCCAGCTCCGACTCACATTAAGCCTCAGCCAAGGCCCGGACTGGACCTTGGCAATGCACTGACTAGACTTGGACCTTGCCAATGCATTGACTCATTGCTGGCAGCCTCTTCAGGAATTTTGGAAAAGGCGGAGCCTCAGGTGACTCTTGTTATTCAGCTGGGACCAGAGAGGCAATTCTGCTCTTAGAGGAGAAAATGGAAGGCTGGAAGAGGAAAGGCAGTGGGAATGGTCATGCTGGGGAAACAGGCTGATTTTGTCCCTGGGAAGGAAGGTGAACCACACACAACAAGCCAGATCTAGGATGCCACCAGCCTAGTGACCACAGGCCCCTGGCCTCCACATTCAAGCTAACCACACAGTGTGGCTGAAGACAGGAAAGCCCCATGGCTCATCAGCTTTGGTGCATCCTCTATCCCTCCAGGCTTCCCTGGACCTGAACTGCTTCCCTGTTCTGCCACATTCCCAGGCCAGTCGGCCTGCCAGGGTGCCTGTATGCTGCCAGGCTATTGTCAGCCCCTGTGAGCCAGAAACTTAACAGTCAGATGCTGGACTGAGACAAGTCTACTTTCCTGCTTGGTGGCTGTGGCCAAGTGACTTACATTCTCAGAGCCTTCTTTTCCTTATCTGTTAAGGGAAATAACTGTTTTAACAGCTATAGCTAATAATCAGCCAGTACCACCAGAATGGCCAGGGTGCTTTTATAAGGCCAGCATCTATTCTGTTGGTTGAAGTCTATGCCAATTCACTGTCAAGTATCTCCAACACCACCCCAATTTATGTACCGGGTATTGGAAGAATTGCAGCGATGTATAGATGGGGCCAGGCAGGTAGCAGTACTCAGGCTGTAGTGCCTATTACTAACATCGCTGGTGCATAATAGGCTCTCGAAGCACAGGGATGGGAGAGATGAAGGAGAGGAGGAGACTCGAGATAGAGATGTTTTGATGGAGGAGAAGAGAGGCCCAGTGTGAACACAGGGAAACCTGAGAAGAGGGGAGGCAGGGCCCACTTCCCTTTCCCAGACATACTCTCTCCTTCTAGCCCATTGAATGCCTCACTGTTCTGTGAGGTTTCTGCCCACTCTGTGATTTTGAGTGTGCTGGTCCCTCTGCCTACAACTCTCTTTCTTGCTCTTAGCTAATGTCTACTTGTAATTAAATGTTTAAGTGCCACTGCCCCTGGGATACTGAATCCAGAGCCAACCCACAGGCTCTAGATGACCCTAGCCTTCCTCGGGGCCCAGGAATGGTATTGGACAGTGGTTGCCACTGTGTAGAATGCTTCAACATTCCCCAGGGCCAGGGATGGGGCTCTCAGCCAAGAGATGAGAGACACATCCCTGGAAGGTGACAACCTCATTGGAGTGGGATGGGGGAAGAGAACTTGGCATTGGTCATAGATGCCACAATAGGGAAGGGATAGATGGACAGGAATGACCCAGGTCTGAAGATTTTGTCCAGCTGGTGTGTTCTGGTTACAGGACACAGGGATTATTCCTGGCTTTCAGGGGTCTACTGCCCTCTATCACATCCCCACAACCATCACACACACTGAACAGTAGTTCCAAGCCTTGCCTTGATCACTCCCCCACAGTGAAACTTTTCTTGGTCTCGTCAACCTCATCTCTCCCCAGTTCCCAGCCTTCCTTTCCCAAAGTCCTGTGTTCTGAAGTTGTTCTCCACTTCCAGAAGTGTCACCAGGCCTGAGGTTCATGTGGGTCTCATATATCTGATCCTGGCTGCTCTGAGACCTCCTCATCTAGTCTGCTGCAGCAGCTAAAAGACCAGAGAAGCCAAGAAGATGATGATTTCCTCTGGTTCCTTCCAAGTTGTGACAGAATAGACCTAACCCCACGTCCTCCATTGTCCAGGAAATGCCTTCTAGAGAGTCTGAGGGCTCCAGAAAACTCCCTTATGACATAGAAATAGGGTTGAAATAGTCCAGAAGACTTTTGCTCCGTATTCAATAAGGGGAAGCTGAATTTTCTGAACATTTATTCTGACAACTCCTGGAGAACAAGACTGTCTTATCAACCTTTCTATAGTCAAGGCTTAGCCCAGCGAAGGACCAGAACAGGCACTTAGCACATGCTAGTGAATCAATGACTGGCCATAGCTGCTGTGGGAAGGTAATTCTTGTGAATCACAGAAGCAGGCCTAAGCCACCTTGGCCAGACCCTGACTGAGCCCAGCCCTCTCTCTCCTTCCTGCCTGGTCTACAGTCTTTACTCACCTGATAAAGCAGTAAATCTTCCCTTTCTTCCAATAATCTGTTGTTCAGCATGGAAACTCCTTTAGCTTTGTCACATGTAACTGCTGAAAGAAGAAAATACATTTTTATTTGTTCTTTTGTGCTATTTCCTGAACCTACAACCTCAAGTTGCAGGAAATGTAATTATGGAAAGCTCCCTCTGAGAAAGAAAACTTGTTTATCTTTCATCATGAATTAGAAAAACTAGCATGCTTTCAGTTGCCCATGGTATTTGTGGGCACTGGCCATGTTCCAGCACATCTCTAGACTCATGGGCTGGCTGCTCAGGGTTGTTTGCCTCCAAAAGAGCTAAGTAGCTTTCTTCTCCTCTAATTTGAATTCCCTGGTACAATGTCCAAAAAAGAAAACTTAACATAAATAATTGTTGTGTGCATTCACATGTTTATTGTAGCACTATTCACAATAGCAAGAACATGTAACCAACTGTGCTGCCCATCAGAATTGGACTAGATTTTAAAAAGTACATATACACAATGGAATATTATGCAGCCATAAAGAAGGGCAAATGTTGGGAGCCAGCCACAGAGGCCCACTGAGTGTTAGGGATCAGGGAGGGCTGTGGACCCCGAGACCACTAGGATGTGTTCAGGAGCCGTTGATCCCATTTTCCTCCTCCTTTTACCATGCAGCACAAGCAACCTAAAGGAACTCTGCTGGCCTAAGCTGAAGGCTCTGTGACTGTGACAGGCATGGCTCACTCTAGAAACCCATTGTTCCTGTTTCCCATAAACTGTGGTTTTGGCTTAGGCTTAGGTATTAGATATAATTCAAATTCAGGTCACATTTGGGAGCCTTTTATATGGTACAAGCCTCTTTATAAGATTTAAAAGTATATTTGTAGAATTAGTATATACTTACAGAGAGCTGTTTTCAGCTTTTCAATGGTATAGATGATTATCAAGAGTTATCAGAAATGGCCCAGCACAAACTTTGGACTGGGCCACATTCCTGAGGGCCCAGCGCGTACTTTGGACTGGGCTGCATTCTTTTAGGCTGGATTTAACTACAGTTAGTGTAGGGTTTTTCTACCTATTATAGAAATTGAATTTATTTTATTCATAGAAAGTATTGTAGAATAGGTCATGCTAACATCAGGGAGTCATGTTAGTTCAAGCATGATCAATCATGATATTTTGAGGTTTAATAAGAATACAGTTAACTTTAGAAATTTCATTGTCTCCATTTTCTACTATTGTGGTTTTGGCCTTAGTACATTTACAGTTTATATTTGGGTTTTATTTTTAGAAGCTTTGTTGCTGATGATCAGCTTTATATATTAGGATCAGGAATTAGAAGCTTTCAGAGAAATTAGGACAGATATATAGGACTTTAGAATAGCCATTTTGTTAAGAGATTGTAGTCTATTGTTCCAAAAGGTGGCCCACCATGAACTTTGGACTGGGCCACATCCTGTAGAGCCCAGCGTGATCTTTGGACTAGGCCACATTCTTTAGGAATTGGCTTATGCTATAACTAAGAGCTTCGTGTAAGTAGTATTAGCATAGAATAGAAAGGTAATAAAGTTTAAGTTAGTCATCATGGGTATTGAGTGAGCTTTAGAAGTTATCGATTATCAGAACATCATTAGGCTAGTAGGGATTGTTGCACTGCTTTTGAAGAGCATTAACTAGTAAAGGGAACAATAAGACAATCTTGGGGTTTGCCCTTCCTCATACCTGAGAAAACATCTGGTGGGCGGGGGATGCCCCTCCTGCACCTGGCTTTGTGTTCACGTGAAAGACTTGTGAGACTGACTAAA
>NW_007134409.1:0-9357 GCF_000164805.1 Carlito syrichta | reverse complement strand
GCTCACAAATAACAGAGGAGTATCTCCATGCACAGAGCTGAAGCAGGTCATAGTGAGGGGCAGAGAGGGAGGCCAGAGGAGCAACGAGGAATCCCCGAAACTAAAAACACACTGCACAGAGGAGCTGGGGACAGGTTCAGCCCAGGCCAGCGGGAACTGGGGGCAGATTCTCAGCCTGGTACCTACATGTGGAGGAGGCTGGAAAAAAGCAACCTACGAGACTGGGCTGTGCTACCAACTCTGAATACCAGTCCAGTCCCACATCATCAGTGGAATGAAGAAAGATGACTGAAGTCCTCAGGAGCCACACTAGACTGAACCCCGAGGGCAGGGTCATGGGGTCTTACAGAAGAGTTTCACACATTATTATAACTGTTTCCCAGCCAGTCCTGCTATACCACACACCTTGGAACCACTGACTCCATAGAGCAGGCCGGTGCTGGGCCTCTAGAGCCCCAGGACTCACTGGGAAAAGAGCTCCCTGGGGCTTCGGAATATCTCTGTCTTCTTCCCCAGCTCCGACTCACATTAAGCCTCAGCCAAGGCCCGGACTGGACCTTGGCAATGCACTGACTAGACTTGGACCTTGCCAATGCATTGACTCATTGCTGGCAGCCTCTTCAGGAATTTTGGAAAAGGCGGAGCCTCAGGTGACTCTTGTTATTCAGCTGGGACCAGAGAGGCAATTCTGCTCTTAGAGGAGAAAATGGAGGGCTGGAAGAGGAAAGGCAGTGGGAATGGTCATGCTGGGGAAACAGGCTGATTTTGTCCCTGGGAAGGAAGGTGAACCACACACAACAAGCCAGATCTAGGATGCCACCAGCCTAGTGACCACAGGCCCCTGGCCTCCACATTCAAGCTAACCACACAGTGTGGCTGAAGACAGGAAAGCCCCATGGCTCATCAGCTTTGGTGCATCCTCTATCCCTCCAGGCTTCCCTGGACCTGAACTGCTTCCCTGTTCTGCCACATTCCCAGGCCAGATGGCCTGCCAGGTGCCTGTATGCTGCCAGGCTATTGTCAGCCCCCGTGAGCCAGAAACTTAACAGTCAGACGCTGGACTGAGACAAGTCTACTTTCCTGCTTGGTGGCTGTGGCCAAGTGACTTACATTCTCAGAGCCTTCTTTTCCTTATCTGTTAAGGGAAATAACTGTTTTAACAGCTATAGCTAATAATCAGCCAGTACCACCAGAATGGCCAGGGTGCTTTTATAAGGCCAGCATCTATTCTGTTGGTTGAAGTCTATGCCAATTCACTGTCAAGTATCTCCAACACCACCCCAATTTATGTACCGGGTATTGGAAGAATTGCAGCGATGTATAGATGGGGCCAGGCAGGTAGCAGTACTCAGGCTGTAGTGCCTATTACTAACATCGCTGGTGCATAATAGGCTCTCGAAGCACAGGGATGGGAGAGATGAAGGAGAGGAGGAGACTCGAGATAGAGATGTTTTGATGGAGGAGAAGAGAGGCCCAGTGTGAACACAGGGAAACCTGAGAAGAGGGGAGGCAGGGCCCACTTCCCTTTCCCAGACATACTCTCTCCTTCTAGCCCATTGAATGCCTCACTGTTCTGTGAGGTTTCTGCCCACTCTGTGATTTTGAGTGTGCTGGTCCCTCTGCCTACAACTCTCTTTCTTGCTCTTAGCTAATGTCTACTTGTAATTAAATGTTTAAGTGCCACTGGCCCTGGGATACTGAATCCAGAGCCAACCCACAGGCTCTAGATGACCCTAGCCTTCCTCGGGGCCCAGGAATGGTATTGGACAGTGGTTGCCACTGTGTAGAATGCTTCAACATTCCCCAGGGCCAGGGATGGGGCTCTCAGCCAAGAGATGAGAGACACATCCCTGGAAGGTGACAACCTCATTGGAGTGGGATGGGGGAAGAGAACTTGGCATTGGTCATAGATGCCACAATAGGGAAGGGATAGATGGACAGGAATGACCCAGCTCTGAAGATTTTGTCCAGCTGGTGTGTTCTGGTTACAGGACACAGGGATTATTCCTGGCTTTCAGGGGTCTACTGCCCTCTATCACATCCCCACAACCATCACACACACTGAACAGTAGTTCCAAGCCTTGCCTTGATCACTCCCCCACAGTGAAACTTTTCTTGGTCTCGTCAACCTCATCTCTCCCCAGTTCCCAGCCTTCCTTTCCCAAAGTCCTGTGTTCTGAATTTGTTCTCCACTTTCAGAAGTGTCACCAGGCCTGAGGTTCATGTGGGTCTCATATATCAGATCCTGGCTGCTCTGAGACCTCCTCATCTAGTCTGCTGCAGCAGCTAAAAGACCAGAGAAGCCAAGAAGATGATGATTTCCTCTGGTTCCTTCCAAGTTGTGACAGAATAGACCTAACCCCACGTCCTCCATTGTCCAGGAAATGCCTTCTAGAGAGTCTGAGGGCTCCAGAAAACTCCCTTATGACATAGAAATAGGGTTGAAATAGTCCAGAAGACTTTTGCTCCGTATTCAATAAGGGGAAGCTGAATTTTCTGAACATTTATTCTGACAACTCCTGGAGAACAAGACTGTCTTATCAACCTTTCTATAGTCAAGGCTTAGCCCAGCGAAGGGCCAGAACAGGCACTTAGCACATGCTAGTGAATCAATGACTGGCCATAGCTGCTGTGGGAAGGTAATTCTTGTGAATCACAGAAGCAGGCCTAAGCCACCTTGGCCAGACCCTGACTGAGCCCAGCCCTCTCTCTTCTCCCTGCCTGGTCTACAGTCTTTACTCACCTGATAAAGCAGTAAATCTTCCCTTTCTTCTAATAATCTGTTGTTCAGCATGGAAACTCCTTTAGCTTTGTCACATGTGACTGCTGAAAGAAGAAAATACATTTTTATTTGTTCTTTTGTGCTATTTCCTGAACCTACAACCTCAAGTTGCAGGAAATGTAATTATGGAAAGCTCCCTCTGAGAAAGAAAACTTGTTTATCTTTCATCATGAATTAGAAAAACTAGCATGCTTTCAGTTGCCCATGGTATTTGTGGGCACTGGCCATGTTCCAACACATCTCTAGACTCATGGGCTGGCTGCTCAGGGTTGTTTGCCTCCAAAAGAGCTAAGTAGCTTTCTTCTCCTCTAATTTGAATTCCCTGGTACAATGTCCAAAAAAGAAAACTTAACATAAATAATTGTTGTGTGCATTCACATGTTTATTGTAGCACTATTCACAATAGCAAGAACATGTAACCAACTGTGCTGCCCATCAGAATTGGACTAGATTTTAAAAAGTACATATACACAATGGAATATTATGCAGCCATAAAGAAGGGCAAATGTTGGGAGCCAGCCACAGAGGCCCACTGAGTGTTAGGGATCAGGGAGGGCTGTGGACCCCGAGACCACTAGGATGTGTTCAGGAGCCGTTGATCCCATTTTCCTCCTCCTTTTACCATGCAGCACAAGCAACCTAAAGGAACTCTGCTGGCCTAAGCTGAAGGCTCTGTGACTGTGACAGGCATGGCTCACTCTAGAAACCCATTGTTCCTGTTTCCCATAAACTGTGGTTTTGGCTTAGGCTTAGGTATTAGATAAAATTCAAATTCAGGTCACATTTGGGAGCCTTTTATACGGTACAAGCCTCTTTATAAGATTTAAAAGTATATTTGTAGAATTAGTATATACTTACAGAGAGCTGTTTTCAGCTTTTCAATGGTATAGATGATTATCAAGAGTTATCAGAAATGGCCCAGCACAAACTTTGGACTGGGCCACATTCCTGAGGGCCCAGCGCGTACTTTGGACTGGGCTGCATTCTTTTAGGCTGGATTTAACTACAGTTAGTGTAGGGTTTCTCTACCTATTATAGAAATTGAATTTATTTTATTCATAGAAAGTATTGTAGAATAGGTCATGCTAACATCAGGGAGTCATGTTAGTTCAAGCATGATCAATCATGATATTTTGAGGTTTAATAAGAATACAGTTAACTTTAGAAATTTCATTGTCTCCATTTTCTACTATTGTGGTTTTGGCCTTAGTACATTTACAGTTTATATTTGGGTTTTATTTTTAGAAGCTTTGTTGCTGATGATCAGCTTTATATATTAGGATCAGGAATTAGAAGCTTTCAGAGAAATTAGGACAGATATATAGGACTTTAGAATAGCCATTTTGTTAAGAGATTGTAGTCTATTGTTCCAAAAGGTGGCCCACCATGAACTTTGGACTGGGCCACATCCTGTAGAGCCCAGCGTGATCTTTGGACTAGGCCACATTCTTTAGGAATTGGCTTAAGCTATAACTAAGAGCTTCGTGTAAGTAGTATTAGCATAGAATAGAAAGGTAATAAAGTTTAAGTTGGTCATCATGGGTATTGAGTGAGCTTTAGAAGTTATCGATTATCAGAACATCATTAGGCTAGTAGGGATTGTTGCACTGCTTTTGAAGAGCATTAACTAGCAAAGGGAACAATAAGACAATCTTGGGGTTTGCCCTTCCTCATACCTGAGAAAACATCTGGTGGGCGGGGGATGCCCCTCCTGCACCTGGCTTCGTGTTCACGTGAAAGACTTGTGAGACTGTCTAAAATTTGGGGATAAATACCTGCTGTAACTTTCAATAAATGGCTTCTGTTCATTTCACTGAACAGTTGTCCACTTTCTTTCTTTCTCTTTCTTCCTCTTTATATCTATTCTTCCATCTTTCTTTCTTTTAATATCTGTCCCTACAGATTCGCCGATGCCACCACATCTTCCAAGGGACTACCCAAAACTTGCAGGGGCTGGCCCCCTGCAGGCAAACACATGAACTTTGCAGCAACTTGGATTTAGAGTCTATAATAATTCATGATCTATCACAGAAACAAAGAACTGAGTGCCACATGTTCTCACTCATAAGTGAACCATGAACATTTACCATAATACTATAAGAAAGGGATTGGCAGTAGCCAAAACCTGCCAGGAGAGGGAGAGGGGCACATAACATCAAAAAGGGTACCTGATCTCAAACCAGGTGAAGTGGGTACCAAAGGGAGGCCCAAATTTTAGCTGTACAATGACCACTTGTATACCTAATCCTGAATTGTACCCCACATCTTTAAAATTAAAGAATTAGAAAATTTAAAACAAGAATTATTGTGTACATTAAAGAATTAAAAGGCCAAAAAGAAACACTAAGTATCTGCTACTATGCCTGAGGCTAAGGGAATAAAAGGGAAGAGGAGGTGGCAGCTGCCTGGTGTTGGACACTGAGGCATATGCTATGAGGCTAGTTCTCTCCGTGATAGACAAACTGCAAACTACATTCAACTGCTTCCCCAGGAACAGACTGTTGCTGTGGAGTTGAAGAACCAAGGCTGTGGGGTTGTCAGATTTAGCAAAATCAAATTGCAAGATACCCAGTTCAATTTCAATGTGAAATAACTAACAAATTTTTAGACTATTTATGCATGGGGGATACTTATACTAAAATTTATCTAAAATTCAAATTGTATTAAGTGACTTACATTTACCTGGCCATTCCACAAAACTGGAATGATGACAGGAAAAACCATCTTTTCTCCTCATCTAGCACCTTCCATTGGCAGAACCTAACTTTAGAGCCGGTTGGAAAAGATCAAAAGTGGTGGTTTGCAGGCAAAAGGTGAATAAAAAGCTAAGAAAGAGATGGGATTAACAGTAGCAAATATCTGTCTGGGAACGGGGAAACACCCCATATCAACAGGGTGCCTGAATGAAACGCAATTGTATACCTAACCCTTAACTGTACCCACAACTTCAAATTAAAAAAAAAAAAAAAGAAATGATTACCCAGTAATTGGGTAGTCCACCCTTTTAGCTATTCGGCATCCATATACATGGGTCTACACGTTTGTACTTAAACACAACAAAAACAACTCTAATGAATACCTAACCAAGTGCAACAATCTTTCCAACAGATGAAGACATTTTCGCCTTCTCCCCAAAATGGGAAGAGACAGTCTCAATAGTCATTGTCTTCACCTCTGTAAGATAGTTACACTATTTCTGGGCAGGATTAATGACTCATGAAATTTAATCACAGTCACATTTGAAAATATTGTTACCTAAAGACCAAAGTGTAGCATTAAACTCCAACAAAAATTATTCAAAACAATAAGGAGAAGAATGGAGAAGTTAGCTAACTTATGCCAATATATACAGTCACATAATAATCAAGGAAGAAAATATGCATGACAGCTACATTCCTCATTTCTATAACCAGTCATAGGGTCACAGTTGATATGTATAAATCTCTTCCTCAACCTCCCATTCCTTTTTTGTTGCCCTCAGACAGGACCTCAGATGGCCAGGATTCTTTATCCAAAGCTTCATTTCTGAAGGCTCTGAATCCTCAGTTGTCCTGACTCTGCTTAGTTGCAATGGTATTTATTAATATTTGCTTTTGAAGCATGGACCTACTAAGATACACCCCAAAAGATTTGTTAGGCTTCAATCATAATCCTCCCTGTTCCCAGTGTCATTTTTCAGGATGAATCACCACAGCCAGAGTTCCAGCTAACTAAGTAGCAGCCTCAACTCCCAATTCAATAGAACCATGTTGTAAATCCTAATGGAAGTGTTTTTCTCTTGGGAAACAAGAAGCAAAAATTTTGCAAGCAAATTATTAGGTGAAATGGTGAGAAGAGCCACTCCCATTTCTACCCCTTGATTTCCAAACCCATGTATTCTGGTTATGGGAGGAAGAACACAATGTATTGTTTGTTAAGTCATGTTACATATAATGCATATTTATATGCAGCCTACAAGACAGAAGCACATCATCTCTATATGGTATTGCCTCAAATCCCGGCTTTTTAAAAAATTTTAAATATGTGGGGTACAGTTCGGGGTTAGGTACATAAAGTGATCATGTACAGGTAAAGTTTGGGTACTATTATTGATGTAATGTGCCCCTTTCCCTGCCCTGGCTGTGTCCCACTACTACCAATTCCTTTCTTACAGTATTAATATATGCTCAGGGTCTGCTTATGAGTGAGTACATGCAGTACTCAGTTCCTTGTTTCTGTGATATATCATTGAATATTACAGACTCTAATTCCATCCAAGTTGCTGTGAAGTTCATAATTTTGTTTTTCTTCATGGCTGCATAATATTCCATCATGAAAATGTACCACATTTTCTTTATCTATTCAATTTTGATGAACACCACAGCTGGTTCCGTGTTTTTGCTATTGTGAATAATGCTGCAATAAACATGATACAAAGGTATCCTTTTTTATAGAGTGATTTGAGTTCCTGTGGGTATACTCCTAGAGAGGGATGGCTGGGTCATATGGAATGCCAATTTTTAGATCTTTTAGAAATCTTTTCACTGATTTCCACAGCAGTTTCACTAGTTTGCACTCCCACCAACAGCGTAGAAGTGTTTCATTTTCCCCACATCCTCTCCAGCATCTGTTGTTTGTTGAGTTATTGATGATGGCCATCCTGACTGGAGTTAAGTGGTATCTCAGTGTTGTTTTAATGTGCACTTCTTTGATTCTTAGGCTGAGCATTTTTCATGTATCTGTTGGCTGCTCATATGTCTTCTTCTGAGAAATGTATATTCATATTTTTTGCCCTTTTAATAGGGTTTTTCTTTTCCTTTAATCACATTTGAGTTCCTTGTAGATTGTGGATGTTAGGCTTTTGTCAGATTTACATTGGTAAATATTTTTTTTCCCATTCTGTGGACTGTCTCCCCACTCTCTTGATAGTTTATTTTACTTTGTAGAAGCTTTCAGTGTGAAAAGGTAAAGTTTCCTGTGGTGATTCCTATGTTTTCTTCTAGAATTCTTATAGTTTGAGGTTTTACATTTAGGTCTTTGATTCATTCAGAGTTGATTTTTGTGTATTGTGATAGGTAGGGGCCCTATTTCTATCTCCTGCATGTGGTCAACCAGGTTTCCCAGCACAACTTACTGAATAGGTTCTTCTTTCCCCAGTGTGTATTTGTGAAGCTTTGTCAAAGATGAGTATACTGAAAAATTGAGGTTTTGCTTCCAGAATCTCTATCCTGTTCCATTGGTCTATATATCTGTTCTTGTACCAATAGCAGGCTGCTTTGGTTATTGTATCTTTATAGTAGAGTTTGAAGTCTGGAAGTATGATACCTCCAACTTTCTTTTGCTGAGAATGATTTTGGCTATTTGTGGTAGTGTATGTTTCCATGTGAATTTCTGTATTGTCGTTTCCAGGTCTGAGAAGAATAATGTTGGTAATTTCATGGGTATTGCATTGAATCTGTAGATTGCCTTTGGTAGGGTGGACATCTTAAAAATGCTGATTCTTCCAATCCATGAGAAAGGAATATTTTTTCATTAGTGTGTGTCTTCTTTTATTTATTTGAGCAGTGTTTAGTAGTTTTCATTGTAAAGGTCTTTCACTTCTCTGGTTAGGAAGTTGCTAAGGTATTTCATTTTGTTTGTGGATATTGCGAATAGCATGGAATGTTTTTCCATTCGTGTGTGTCTCCTTAGATTTCTTTGAACAGTGTTTTTCAGTTTTCACTGCAAAGGACTTTCACTTTTATGGTTAGGAAGTTGCCAAGGTGTTTCATTTTGTTTGTGGCTATTGTGAATAGGATTGTGCTTTTTATTGGGGTTTCTGTCTGTTTATTGTTGGTGTATAGGAATGTGCCTGTCCTTTGCACATTTATTTTATGCCCTGAGACTGCCAAATTCCTTTATCAATGCAAGGAGGTTTTGGACAGATCCTCTTGGGTTTTTGAGGTATAAGATCATGTCATCCACAAAGAAGGATATCTTAATTTCCTCTTTTCCTTTTGGAAACCCTTGATTTCCTTCTCTTGTCTGATTGCTCTAGCTAGGACTTCCAACACTATGCTGAACAGGGCAGGTAAGAGTGAGCATCCTTTTCTTGTTCTGGTTTTCAGGGTAAATGGTTCAAAATTCCATCTGTTTAGCAGTATGTTGGTTGTGGGTTTATTGTAGATGGCACTTACTGTTTTGAGGTATGTTCAACCTGTGCCTAGCTGTTCAAGGGTTTTTATCAAGAAGCAATGCTGGATTTTATCAAAAGGTTTTAATGCGTCTAATTATATAATCATGTGATTTCTGTTTTTACATCTGTTTATGTATTTATTTATATTTATGGTCTTGTAGATGTTGAACCAGCCCTGCATCCTGGAGATGAGGCCTACTTGGTCATGGTGGATGACTTCTGAGATGTGTTGTTGGATCCAATTTGTTAGAATCTTGTTGAGAATTTTGCATCTATGTTCACTAGGGATATTGACCTCTTTCTTTGTTGGGTCTTTACCTGGCTTGGGTATCAATGTGATGCTAGCTTCATAAAATGATTTGGGGAGACTTCCATCTTTCTCAACTTCTGGAATACTTTCAATAAGATTGATATCAGCTCC
>NW_007134408.1:0-4504 GCF_000164805.1 Carlito syrichta | reverse complement strand
CCAAAAAGAAACACTAAGTATCTGCTACTATGCCTGAGGCTGAGGGAATAAAAGGGAAGAGGAGGTGGCAGCTGCCTGGTGTTGGACACTGAGGCATATGCTATGAGGCTAGTTCTCTCCGTGATAGACAAACTGCAAACTACATTCAACTGCTTCCCCGGGAACAGATTGTTGCTGTGGAGTTGAAGAACCAAGGCTGTGGGGTTGTCAGATTTAGCAAAATCAAATTGCAAGATACCCAGTTCAATTTCAATGTGAAATAACTAACAAATTTTTAGACTATTTATGCATGGGGGATACTTATACTAAAAAAAGTGTTGTTTATCTAAAATTCAAATTGTATTAAGTGACTTACATTTACCTGGCCATTCCACAAAACTGGAATGATGACAGGAAAAACCATCTTTTCTCCTCATCTAGCACCTTCTATTGGCAGAGCCTAACTTTAGAGCCGGTTGGAAAAGATCAAAAGTGGTGGTTTGCAGGCAAAAGGTGAATAAAAAGCTAAGAAAGAGATGGGATTAACAGTAGCAAATATCTGTCTGGGAACGGGGAAACACCCCATATCAACAGGGTGCCTGAATGAAACGCAATTGTATACCTAACCCTTAACTGTACCCCACAACTTCAAATTAAAAAAAAAAAAAAGAAATGATTACCCAGTAATTGGGTAGTCCACCCTTTTAGCTATTCGGCATCCATATACATGGGTCTACACGTTTGTACTTAAACACAACAAAAACAACTCTAATGAATACCTAACCAAGTGCAACAATCTTTCCAACAGATGAAGACATTTTCGCCTTCTCCCCAAAATGGGAAGAGACAGTCTCAATAGTCATTGTCTTCACCTCTGTAAGATAGTTACACTATTTCTGGGCAGGATTAATGACTCATGAAATTTAATCACAGTCACATTTGAAAATATTGTTACCTAAAGACCAAAGTGTAGCATTAAACTCCAACAAAAATTATTCAAAACAATAAGGAGAAGAATGGAGAAGTTAGCTAACTTATGCCAATATATACAGTCACATAATAATCAAGGAAGAAAATATGCATGACAGCTACATTCCTCATTTCTATAACCAGTCATAGGGTCACAGTTGATATGTATAAATCTCTTCCTCAACCTCCCATTCCTTTTTTGTTGCCCTCAGACAGGACCTCAGATGGCCAGGATTCTTTATCCAAAGCTTCATTTCTGAAGGCTCTGAGTCCTCAGTTGTCCTGACTCTGCTTAGTTGCAATGGTATTTATTAATATTTGCTTTTGAAGCATGGACCTACTAAGATACACCCCAAAAGATTTGTTAGGCTTCAATCATAATCCTCCCTGTTTCCAGTGTCATTTTTCAGGATGAATCACCACAGCCAGAGCTCCAGCTAACTAAGTAGCAGCCTCAACTCCCAATTCAATAGAACCATGTTGTAAATCCTAATGGAAGTGTTTTTGTCTTGGGAAACAAGAAGCAAAAATTTTGCAAGCAAATTATTAGATGAAATGGTGAGAAGAGCCACTCCCATTTCTACCCCTTGATTTCCAAACCCATGTATTCTGGTTATGGGAGGAAGAACACAAAGTATTGTTTGCTAAGTCATGTTACATATAATGCATATATATATGCAGCCTACAAGACAGAAGCACATCATCTCTATATGGTATTGCCTTAAATCCCGGCTTTTTAAAAAATTTTAAATATGTGGGGTACAGTTCAGGGTTAGGTACATAAAGTGATCATGTACAGGTAAAGTTTGGGTACTATTATTGATGTAATGTGCTCCCTTCCCTGCCCTGGCTGTGTCTCACTACTACCAATTCCTTTCTTACAGTATTAATACATGCTCAGGGTCTGCTTATGTGTGAGTACATGCAGTACTCAGGTCCTTGTTTCTGTGATATATCATTGAATAATACAGACTCTAATTCCATCCAAGTTGCTGTGAAGTTCATAATTTTGTTTTTCTTCATGGCTGCATAATATTCCATCATGAAAATGTACCACGTTTTCTTTATCTATCCAATTTTGATGAACACCACAGCTGGTTCCGTGTTTTTGCTATTGTGAATAATGCTGCAATAAACATGATACAAAGGTATCCTTTTTTATAGAGTGATTTGAGTTCCTGTGGGTATACTCCTAGAGAGGGATGGCTGGGTCATATGGAATGCCAATTTTTAGATCTTTTAGAAATCTTTTCACTGATTTCCACAGCAGTTTCACTAGTTTGCACTCCCACCAACAGTGTAGAAGTGTTTCATTTTCCCCACATCCTCTCCAGCATCTGTTGTTTGTTGAGTTATCAGATGATGGCCATCCTGACTGGAGTTAAGTGGTATCTCAGTGTGGTTTTAATGTGCACTTCTTTGATTATTAGTTAGGCTGAGCATTTTTCATGTATCTGTTGGCTGCTCATATGTCTTCTTCTGAGAAATGTATATTCATATTTTTTGCCCTTTTAATAGGGTTTTTTTTTTCCTTTAATCACATTTGAGTTCCTTGTAGATTGTGGATGTTAGGCTTTTGTCAGATTTACATTGGTAAATATTTTTTTTCCCATTCTGAGGACTGTCTCCCCACTCTCTTGATAGTTTATTTTACTTTGCAGAAGCTTTTCAGTGTGAAAAGGTAAAGTTTCCTGTGGTGATTCCTATGTTTTCTTCTAGAAGACTAGTATAGTTTGAGGTTTTACATTTAGGTCTTTGATCCATTCAGAGTTGATTTTTTGTGTATTGTGATAGGTAGGGGCCCTATTTCTATCTCCTGCATGTGGTCAACCAGGTTTCCCAGCACAACTTACTGAATAGGTTCTTCTTTCCCCGGTGTGTATTTGTGAAGGCTTTGTCAAAGATGAGTATACTGAAAAATTGAGGTTTTGCTTCCAGAATCTCTATCCTGTTCCATTGGTCTATATATCTGTTCTTGTACCAATAGCAGGCTGCTTTGGTTATTGTATCTTTATAGTAGAGTTTGAAGTCTGGAAGTATGATACCTCCAACTTTCTTTCTTTTGCTGAGAATGATTTTGGCTATTTGTGGTAGTGTATGTTTCCATGTGAATTTCTGTATTGTCGTTTCCAGGTCTGAGAAGAATAATGTTGGTAATTTCATGGGTATTGCATTGAATCTGTAGATTGCCTTTGGTAGGGTGGACATCTTAAAAATGCTGATTCTTCCAATCCATGAGAATGGAATATTTTTTCATTAGTGTGTGTCTTCTTTTATTTATTTGAGCAGTGTTTAGTAGTTTTCATTGTAAAGGTCTTTCACTTCTCTGGTTAGGAAGTTGCTAAGGTATTTCATTTTGTTTGTGGATATTGTGAATAGCATGGAATGTTTTTCCATTCGTGTGTGTCTCCTTAGATTTCTTTGAACAGTGTTTTTCAGTTTTCACTGCAAAGGACTTTCACTTTTATGGTTAGGAAGTTGCCAAGGTGTTTCATTTTGTTTGTGGCTATTGTGAATAGGATTGTGCTTTTTATTGGGGTTTCTGTCTGTTTATTGTTGGTGTATAGGAATGTGCCTGTCCTTTGCACATTTATTTTATGCCCTGAGACTGCCAAATTCCTTTATCAATGCAAGGAGGTTTTGGACAGATCCTCTTGGGTTTTTGAGGTATAAGATCATGTCATCCACAAAGAAGGATATCTTACTTTCCTCTTTCCCTTTTAGATATCCTTGATTTCCTTCTCTTGTCTGATTGCTCTAGCTAGGACTTCCAACACTAAGCTGAACAGGGCGGGTAAGAATGGGCATCCTTTTCATTTCTGGTTTTCAGGGTAAATGGTTCAAAATTCTGTCTGTTTAGCAGTATGTTGGTTGTGGGTTTATTGTAGATGGCACTTACTGTTTTGAGGTATGTTCAGCCTGTGCCTAGCTGTTCAAGGGTTTTTATCAAGAAGCAATGCTGGATTTTATCAAAAGGTTTTAATGCGTCTAATTATATAATCATGTGATTTCTGTTTTTACATCTGTTTATGTATTTATTTATATTTATGGTCTTGTAGATGTTGAACCAGCCCTGCATCCTGGAGATGAGGCCTACTTGGTCATGGTGGATGACTTCTGAGATGTGTTGTTGGATCCAATTTGTTAGAATCTTGTTGAGAATTTTGCATCTATGTTCACTAGGGATATTGACCTCTTTCTTTGTTGGGTCTTTACCTGGCTTGGGTATCAATGTGATGCTAGCTTCATAAAATGATTTGGGGAGACTTCCATCTTTCTCAACTTCTGGAATACTTTCAATAAGATTGATATCAGCTCCTCCTTGTATGTTTTGTAGAATTCTGCTGGAAAGCCATCTGGTCCAGGACTTTTTTTTTAAAGGTAGTTTTCTTATGATTGAGTCAATTTCCTGGGTTGTAATTGGTTTATTTAAGGTGTCAATTTCTTCTTGTTTCAACCTTGAGAGGTTGTGTGCTGTCAGAAAATCCTCCACTTCATTTAGGTTTTCATGTTTGTTTCCATATAGATGTACATAGTAACCTCTGATAATCTTTTG
>NW_007134407.1:0-769 GCF_000164805.1 Carlito syrichta | reverse complement strand
ACTTGATCTTTTGCATTTCTAATGTGTTTATTTGGGCTTTTCTCTCTTTTTCTTGGTCATCTGGCTGGGGAGGGTGTCCATCAATCTTGTTTATCCTTTCAAAGAGCCAGTTTTTTGCTGTGTTGATTTGCTCTGTTATATATTTGTCTTCTATATCCTGCATTTGGGATTTTATCATGGTGATCTGGATTCTTTTGCTGAAGTTAGGATTTTGGTGGTCTTGCTTTTCCAGCTCACTCAGATGATTTGCTAGGCTGTTAACTTGTGATCTTATCATTTTCTTCATGTGTATTCATAGAGATATGAATTCTCCTCTTAGTATTGTTTTAATGGCATCCCAGGGGTTTTGGTAAGATTTTTCTTTGTTTTCATTTGTTTCCAGGAAACTTTTCAAATCAAGTCTTAAGTCTTCAGTAGGCCATTCTATTGATGTACTAGATCAGCTACTCCTGAGTGTGTTGAGTCTATGTTAAGACCAGTGAATTGTATGAGTATGAGTTTATTGCTACACTTCTTTTACCATGAAATGAATTCCTTAATTAGAAGCCTTGTTGTTTGGCATATATCAGGTTGGTGAATAGGCATTCCAGACATCTACAAATGATGGTGGTGGCAGAAGCATTACATAAAAGGGTTAACATCCGTATCCAGAATATGTGTCTATTTCAGTGAGGACAGAGGTCTTTCCTGTTTAGGATGGCAAGAGCCTAATGTAATCATCCTGCTACCAGATGGATGCTCCCCTCAGGTAATGGTACCATATCAGGAG
>NW_007134406.1:0-826 GCF_000164805.1 Carlito syrichta | reverse complement strand
TTTATCCTTTCAAAGAGCCAGTTTTTTGCTGTGTGATTTGTTCTATATATATTTGTCTTCTATATCCTGCATTGGGATTTTATCTTGGTGATCTGGATTCTTCTGCTGAAGTTAGGATTTTGGTGGTCTTGCTTTTCCAGCTCACTTAGATGATTTGTTAGGCTGTTAACTTGTGATCTTATCATTTTCTTCATGTGTATTCATAGAGATATGAATTCTCCTCTTAGTATTGTTTTGATGGCATCCCAGGGGTTTTGACAAGATTTTTCTTTGTTTTCATTTGTTTCCAGGAAACTTTTCAAATCAAGTCTTAAGTCTTCAGTAGGTCATTCTATTGATGTACTAGATCAGCTACTCCTGAGTGTGTTGAGTCTATGTTAAGACCAGTGAATTGTATGAGTATGAGTTTATTGCTACACTTCTTTTACCATGAAATGAATTCCTTAATTAGAAGCCTTGTTGTTTGGCATATATCAGGTTGGTGAATAGGCATTCCAGACATCCACAAATGATGGTGGTGGCAGAAGCATTATATAAAAGGATTAACATCCGTATCCAGAATATGTGTCTATTTCAGTGAGGACAGAGGTCTTTCCTGTTTAGGATGGCAAGAGCCTAATGTAATCATCCTGCTACCAGATGGATGCTCCCCTCAGGTAATGGTACCATATCAGGAGCCCAACATAGTTCTCTGCCATTGACAGATTTGTCATTCAACAGTAGCAGTAACAGGTTGGCCTTAGTGAGAGGAAGCCTCCATGCATAGCTTTCATCCTTATCACCATGGCTACTTTATACATAAGCACACTGAGCAAACTTTGGGTAG
>NW_007134405.1:0-822 GCF_000164805.1 Carlito syrichta | reverse complement strand
GAGGTAGCTGCTATTGGGGATTTCTTCTGTTGCTCCAGTAGGAGAATAAGAATGGGTGGAAGTGTATCAAGTAAAGGGAGTGTTCTCAGGTTCGGAGAAAAGGAAGCAGTACTGGCATATTGTTATCATTACAGCTACCTAGGCCCTAACATTTTGGTGTCTCAAGGCAAGGACTTAACTGGGCTTTCTGGGAGGTGTGGATAAGAAGAGGAACTCATTTTGATGAGACATCAGATAAATGCTGAACACCAGTTTGCCCTGTGTCTGAACATCTGCCTTATGGTACTTCTCACACAGCCATGGGCATCGCTCACCTCCTTGTCATGGCCCTAGAAAAAGACGGTGTACCAGAGGCAGAGGCTATGAGGAAGATCTGGATGGTGGACTCCAAGGTGCTCATTGTCAGGATACTGTCAGTCAGGAGACCTGGAGGTTTCCTGACACCTATAGCCACCAGGAACTGGACTGGAAGCGATCTCCCAGGGAAAGACAGCTCAGATAGAATGGAGGCAAAGGAAGGGTCATGGCCTAAGCCAAGTGCAAAAGATGCTCCCCAAATGAGCCTTTATTGCACTTGTCCACCTTTGAATATGTGTGTGAATGTGTATATGTGTGTCCCTTCCAGTCTTATCCCCCATACTTCCTGACTTAAGTTAAACTTCAGCCATTATAAAATCATAGCTCTATAAAAGTAGCATACTCTCTCTCTTCCACACTCTCTCACCTCCACACCCCAGTCAGCATTTTGTTCTTCTGACTGAATGCTCTTCTCTACTCTCTAACCTCAACTCCTTCCCAGTTTCCTCCAAATCTGTTGATGGA
>NW_007134404.1:0-691 GCF_000164805.1 Carlito syrichta | reverse complement strand
AGTTCCTTCCTCCAAGACGTTCATTTTCTGCATGTATGATCACATAGCCCTCCCCACTCCATACACTACACTTAACACATTAAAGGGGTAGTTACCTCTTGTCTGTTTCAGCACTCAGTTATAGAGTCTTTATATCAATATCTGGCACATGGTAAGTGCATAATTAATGTGTGAAGTATGAATGAAAGAATGAATGAGAGAGAAACAGCTTCTGACTACCATACGGTAAGGGACACAACTGAAGGACTTCACTCAGAACTCTGCTTTAACCTCCAGAATTCCACTAATATAGAATGTCAGTGAGAACTGAAAACTAGTGGCAGAGATAGAAACAGGAGAAGTATATGGGACCACTTACTAAGAATAGCAGAGGCTGTTAGCAGAAGTTGACCCTCCTGTTGCTCCACATAGAACTAGATTACTGCTGGAAGAGATGTAGGGTTGGAGATGCCTCCTCCCACCCCATGACACTCCAGAGCATAATCTGTCCACAGGCATAGACTGCCAAAGGCTGCCAGTCTTCCTCCAGCCCATCTTTCAACATCATTTTGCTCACCATGTTGAGCTTACTCCTAGCCAAGCCAGGCTCCATGCAGCAATGAACTTCTATTTAAAGAAATGGAAGGAGGACTTCTGGCAAGACGGTGATGGGGCAGCTTAGTCTGTGAGACCCTCTGAGAAAGAGAACACA
>NW_007134403.1:0-950 GCF_000164805.1 Carlito syrichta | reverse complement strand
CCAGTCTTCCTCCAGCCCATCTTTCAACATCATTTTGCTCACCATGTTGAGCTTACTCCTAGCCAAGCCAGGCTCCATGCAGCAATGAACTTCTATTTAAAGAAATGGAAGGAGGACTTCTGGCAAGACGGTGATGGGGCAGCTTAGTCTGTGAGACCCTCCGAGAAAGAGGACACACATAAAGACTCTACTTCTCTTTCAGGGGCTGTAGCTCTCATCATCGGCAGCCTACTCTTCACATGGAGCTCAGCCGCAGTCACTGCTCAAACACCTTGGTGGACTGGGCTGTTGCCACAGCTCTGGATGTTGCCATCACAGCCATCGCTCCACCCATGCCTGAGGTGACCCACAAGTTCAGACCGGGAAGAAGCCCCCACAAGCACGATCTACTGAGATTGCCACCACTGCCACTGCTACTGCCACACCCTGCCCCTCACCTGGAGCCAGGCCCATGGAGCTCCTTCCATGTACCATGAGGCAGCTGCCCCCAATGCCTACCATCACTTACTCCCTCCTGTCCTGGGCAGCCTCTGACTTCTGCCAACCCTGGCTTGTATCACCTGGCAGTCTCCAGCTGCTATGAATAAAGATCAACTAGAGTGCTGAGATAGCACCACCTGATGGGATCCAAGGTAACAACATCAAAATGGGAAAGACAGAAGCTCTTCCCCCTTGATAAATAGACACAGGCCAGATCTGAGTGGTAGACTGGACAGGGAGCCCAGATCTGAACCACTCTCCACAGCAGGCCAGGTGCTGACCCTAACTGTGAACAAATCCACCAGTCTGCAAAGATAGCTAGAAATCAGAGCTGAAAGGACACTGGACTTAAAGGAAAAGTCTCTGAGTGTGCTTGGTTGGTTCTGTCAGTTTACTGACTTTAATCTATTCCTTTTCTTTTTTTCCTATTTCTCTGGAAACCCCATCTTTGTATAGAGGAATTGCACACC
>NW_007134402.1:0-737 GCF_000164805.1 Carlito syrichta | reverse complement strand
CAAGCAAGAAGACTTTTTCTCCTTCTGCTCTCTCAATCCCTATGTCACATGCCATCCCTAGGACTCCTGAGTCTTTCATGGTGGGCCTAACTCCCCCAAAACCACCAGCAGAAGAAGAATGGGTTGTTTATAAAGAGTAGGCATCCCCACTATCCCCCTTGTCCCTGTAGGTGTTGCCACCATTGCAGGAACGTTCACAGAGCAGATTCTGAGGGACATAGCCTTCTTCTAAGAGCGGACATTCATCTTTGCCCTGAGCAACCACAGCAGCAAGGCCTAGTGCACAACTGAGAAGTGCTATCAGGTCACCGAAGTCAGTTGGGAGTCCTTCCTTCCACCAGCTGAAAGGACATAGTAACAATAACTACAAGTAACCCTGTGAGGGTGAAAACATTTCTCACATCACTGAGGAACACACAAAGGTTCAGAAAGATGAAGTCACTTGTCCAATGTCACATAGCTAATAAGAACTGGAATGGCCCTCAAACCCAGGTCTGGCTCCAAAACTCAAGCTCTTACCTTTGTGCTATAATGCTCCAGGTTTCCCCTAAAAAACATAGAGCTTTGACCGGAATGTAGAATCTGAGGCACTTGGAGACTCTAGGTCATTTCCATACCTGTCACATCTTGGGCTGACTTTTCCAGGAAGTGACAGGTAAAAAGGTACTGTGAACCCCGTCACCTTTCAGTAGTTTCTTGACTGCCAGTTACCTCAGGTGAGGGATTGAGTTTTCTGG
>NW_007134401.1:4871-5910 GCF_000164805.1 Carlito syrichta | reverse complement strand
CCAGAAACAAAGAACATAGCACTATATGTTCTCATTCATAAGCAGACCTTGAACAATTATTATAACACTATAAGAAAGGGACTGGTAGTAGTGTTAGGAGAGGGGTTGGAGAGGCAGTTGTGGGAAACTGCCAGGGGAGGGAGAGGCACACCTCATCCATCAGAGTACCTGCATAATGAACATTTGTATACATAACCCTGAATTGTATCCCACATCTTTAAAATAAAAACTTTTTAAAAAACGAAAAGAAATGGAAGGAATCTGGAGCTTGCTGGGCACAACTGGTCATTCTAAGCCTTTTCTGGAGCTCAGTTTAATGTTATTCACAGGAAGATTATTGGCTGTTGCTAATACATTCAAATAAACTCTCTCACATGGGCAGCCCAGGTCCCATTCCTCAACTGGGCCTGGGTACTGGACACTTTGGGGTCAAGGATCTTGGTTAGACTCAGGTATTTCCTGTGAGCCTTTTCCCTGTACTAACCCAGGAAGCCATGACACTACAGCTCAAATAACTTCTTTATGGATTTTCCATATGTGGTTTGGGTTAAAGAAACATACACACACACACACACACACACACACACACACACACACAAAGAATACTTGGGTTCCACCTTGGTTCTACCAGGAAATCTGATACAAGTTTGGGGTCCCAGGCTTCTGATAGCTCAGCACAAAGCATTAGGGATCAGGAAGGAATGTTCTCAGAGTTTCTAAATGTATCCATACCACTGCCCAACAGTTTCTCCCCACCACAGCTACTTCCTGTCCCTTCTTTACCTTCAGGGGAGGAGCCACTTGAACCATGAGAAGGAAATGTTTGCCCAAGACCATCCTAAAGTGAAGTCCTTGGAGGAGTGGAGCAGTTAGTGAAGCCCACAGCAATCATAGTTAGGAAGAGGAAAGCCACCTACTGTCCAGCCCACCTAACCCTCTTGACCTGCAGATGAGGTGACTGAGGCTCAGCCAGGAGGCATAATTAACCCATGGAAACACAGCTCTTTTCCCTGTCTCATGTTCAAGTCAATGCCACAAA
>NW_007134401.1:0-3462 GCF_000164805.1 Carlito syrichta | reverse complement strand
AAAAGCAGAGGTATCACTGTCCTACTCCCTTGAGTGCTTCCAGTAGGGCCTGTGTTTCAATGCTGGGTCCTATACCGGATCTGTAAAGATTTTCCTGTCTTGTCTCTTCTACCCACTGCCCCATCCTGGCAATGGATCCCTAAAGTGCTTGACTCTCCAAGCATCTCTCAGGGCCACCTTGAGACTTGATCTCTTCAATCATACATAAGGTTTATTGAGGGGGGATGGGGAATAGTCAGTGGAAGGGGGTGTTGGCAAGAGGCAATGGCAGTAAGGGGGCATACCTCATATTGCTCTCTGCCTCCCAGCAGTGTCAACTAGATGCCTAGATACTAGACAAAGGTGATGTCACCAAAGTCACGTGAAACTGGGATTTGTGAACCATGATAGGTGATGGCCAAATCACCAGGGTAACTGAGAGTAGTAAGTCCCACTAGGACCACTTTCTATAAGGGAAGGTGTGGATTATATTCCTAGTTTGCCTCCTCTGAGTACCCAGACCTTGAGCAGTGGAATGGGGATGTTGGAGATGTACCTGTTCAAGGTTATCTTACTAGAAAAACTCCCAGAAGGGTTCTTTACTGGACACAATGAAAGCCATGAAATAATTCATTAAGTATGACAGCCTATGTTCATAATGGTTACTGATAACAGTTTCAGTGGCTGACATTATCAAGTGGTTACTAAGTGCCAGGCACTTGACATTTATCCTCCTTCTGAGGAAACCAAGCCATAGAAATACCTTTGTTGGGATGTTAAGCTAATCAAAGCCATATACAAATATTAAATATGCTTATAAGCAACAAACTCCAAAGAGTCTCCTGTGACTTCTAACATCCTTCTGCATTTTCACCTCACCATGACACTGGTGAGAGCTGGAAACTAACAAGACATGGGTGTGGCTTCCATGCAGCCCTGTCCAGCCCTGTCCAACTCTATGAGTCCCATAGGGAACTACCTCATGCACCAGGTGCCTTCTTACTATGTCTGGTCTTTGAGCCATGGATCTACAAATCCATACAAATAATGTCCCCCAAAGTCTTTTTAGCTGTTCCTAACCCTCTGCATACTACTTATGACTGTGCCATAAGACCCCCATGCAATAGGCTAAACCAATCAAGAGAAAATCCCTTTTGCAAGTATAAGTTTATTCATGCTGATTTTAGTGATTTCTCCTTTAGAATTCAGAGACCCTCATGTTATATTAAGCCTCAACTAGTCTCACAGTATGGAAAGGTTATGTCCTTGCTTAAGTCCATGTATTAAACTCTCTTGGGGGCTATGTGGCAGTAAAGTCTCTGTTCCTCTTGTCTGAGTATTCTGTGTTTGTATTTCTTCTTGTTGCTGTGATGCATGTTCTTGTCCTGTAGCAGTGGGTAGAGCTGTTTGGGAAGAATCACTTCCTGCTTGAAGTCAACCTAAAAGCAAATTCTCCTGTTGTGCAGACACACAGGTGATAGAACCCTTACTATGTAATTCTGAGAGATATCCACACACCCATCCTCCAGTGCTGTGAGACAGTTCGGCTCCATCATTTCCATGAACAATATCCATTAATTACATGGGAACCTCTCCTGAATCAATTATTAGGCTCTTGCTGTGAGCAAGACAAGGTCTTTTTCCTTTGGGAGCTGACAGATCTTTAAAGATCTGGAAAATTATATTTCTGAAAAAGTGCTTTTAGTTAAGGCAATTTAAGTTGAATTTGATTTTCCTATGCAAAATTAATATAAGTTTTAAGGAGATTTACAAACACTGCCTCATTTCATCTTAAAAAGTCTATAAAATAGGCATAGAGCTTATTCCCATGTTTTAGTCAAGAAAAGTGAGGCACAGAGTTTACACCACATGCACCAGGTCCCTGAGCTCATGAGCCAGAATCTCAGGACAGCCCCAGGTAACTGGACTTCATGCTGCAGCAGAGCATGACCAGTGCTCCACATCTTAGAGGTGATCACACATACCACAATATATCTCTTCACAGGATTACCTTTCTGGATGCAGATCAAGTCATGGAAATCTTACATCTCTCTACTCAATCCATCTTCTAGAGAAAGAGAACCCTTCAAAACACAGATCAGGCCAAGTGTCTCTGCTATTTTCAGACCTTTTATGGCTCCTTGGTGCTTACAAGAATAAAGTCCAAACTTCTTTGCATGGTTTCCATACAGGGGCAATTCATCACCATGCCCTCCTTTCCTCTCCAGCCTCATTTTAAGCTTCTCCCCACCGTCAACCTATCCAATGTGCTGTTTTCAATCTCTTGTCCATGTTCTCTCTCACTCTCTCTCATCTCCAAGCATTCGCATGTGCTATTCCCTGTCCCCTAAATCATATTTTGTCCTTCAAGTGTTATCCTATGACACTTCTGGGAAGCCTTTCCTGTACGTGGTAGGCAGGACCTTGCCTTCCTCTATATGTCCTTTCTTCTTTCACTCATCTACTATAATTATTGTAATTATTTGTTGATTGTCCACGACACTAGTCTCCATAAGGGAAAAGACTCTGACTTCATCACCATAGAATTCGTACCCATATGGATCGGCAGCACCTAGACAGAGCTTAGCATATCACAGAGCTCAGAGAATGTTTGACTGAATGAATGGGAAGAAGAGTGGGAGGGTGAGAAGGCAAGTCAGAGGAGAAGACTCATTTCCCTAATGTCTGCAAACTCTGAGGCAAGACCGCCTTGTCACTTCAGGGGAACACAGTTCTCAGAAAGCACCAGAAATTTAAAATTTCCCAAATTTAAATTTGACACCAGAAGATTGGGTAGGAATAGATTCAGAGCCACCACATTAAAGAGGCTGATCTTCAAGGCTGGCTGAGTACCAACTCCTGAGGCTGGAGGGTGAGGCTTACAGAGAATGAGGCTGGACCCTCAGAGGCAGGCTCTGAGACTGGAAGAGAAGTGGTGGGAGGTTCTATGTCCAGGATGATATGCCTAGAGCATTTATTTATGCAAGTAAGAAGACATATTTACTCGCTAGAAGAGAGGTTTTCCTCAGATGGAGACCAGGCATGGAAGCAAGGATGCTTGAACTCAAAGAGATAACACTACACAGATGGGCTACCAGGAGGGTACCAAGCATGTGGGAAGAACCTGGGATCCAGGAATTGAGACACCCAGGGACCCCCATACAATAAGCTAAACCAATAAAGAGAAAATCCCATTTGTAAGAATAAGTTTATTCATGCTGATTTTCGTGATTTTTCCTTTAGAATTCAGAGACCCTCATGTTGTATTAAGCCTCAACTAGTCTCACAGTAGGGAAAGAATGTGTCCTTGCTTAAGTCCATGTATTAAACTCCCTTGGGGGCTATGTGGTGGTAAAGTCAAGGGTGAAAACTGCAGAGTGTGATCAACTATGTGGAGTGGGGTGAGTCTCTGGGGTAATGAGTTAAGCTTGTTCTGGGAAGACAGAAACTCAGCTTACTCTCATTGGTTCTCTCTCTCTCCCC
>NW_007134400.1:0-3208 GCF_000164805.1 Carlito syrichta | reverse complement strand
GCTAAGATGTTCAGGCCTGTACACCTTCCAATCCTTAATTTCATTTTACAACAGAGGAAACACTAAATCATGCTTAGGGCCTTACCTCTGCTGCCACCTCATCCACAGGATCCCCACTGCCCACAATGAATAGTTCCTACATGACCACCTCTCAGTAACAGACTAGGTGGACTATTAGGTTCCTGGAAGAACAATTAGCAAGTCACCAGACACCTCTTGCTCAGGTCTGATTCTTCCAACTTCAGCTTCTTTGGAGCTGGTGCTCAGCCAAAACTATACTGAGACAATATCCCTCCTCTCTGATCCTTGGGCTTACAGAGAATGAGAAACTGTTCAGAAGAGGGTTTGAAGAGTGAAGTTAGAATGTGAACATTAGGGAAGCTTCTACAGGATCTTTTCCCCTCACATCCCACAACTTTCTCTGTACCCCCAGTATACTTCCATTGTAATCAATATAAAAGAAAAATAGCAGTAGAGAAAACCAATGATAGATTATTTGAAAAATAGATTGTTTGAAAAGATTAAGTCAATAAACTTCAGCTATACTGACAAGAAAAAAGAAAGACACAAAGTTTACTTCCTTTGTACACTGACCATCTTGCCAGCGCTAAGCACGTGTACTTCTGAGCCTGTGCCCTTATTCTACATGCTTAGTCACCCCATCTGGGAAGCCCTTCCCTTCTCTTTATCTCCCTCTACCAGCTACATTTTGGTTCACCCCAGCTTTCTGCCTGGAGATACCATTCATCCATGGAATTCAGATGCAATCAGCTCTATAGAGTCCATCTGACTCCCCCAGCAGAGTGAGTCATTACATTAGAAATCAACAACATAACCTGAAAAATTGTTATGTGTATCAAATAAAATAATGTATATAAAAGTAATCAACATTTTCAAGATGTCCATCCTACACAAGACAATCTACAGATTTAATGGAATATCGATTAAATTACCAGTATCATTCTTCTGAGACCTGGAAACAAGAATACAGAAATTCATGTGGAAACATAAACAATCATGAATAGCCAAAACAATTCTCAGCAAAAAAAAAAAAAAAAAGCAAAAAGCAGGAGATATCACACTCGCAGACTTTAAATTTTATTATAAATCCACAATAATCAAAACAACCTGGTATTGGTACAAGAATAAGCATAAAGACAAATGGAACAGGATTGAAATTCAGGAAGCAAAGCCTCAGTTTCTCAACTAACACATCTTTGACAAAGCCTCTACCATCAACCACTGGGGAGAGGAGAACCTAGTCAGTAAATGGTGCTGTTAAAACTGACTGACCACATGCAGACGATTAAAACAAGACCCTTACCTATCACCAGACACAAAAATCAGTTCTAAGTGGGTCAAAGACCTAAATGTAAAACCACAAACTATAAGAACCTTAGAGAATGCAGGATATACTCTTATGGAAATTGGAACTGGAAACCAATTCCTGATCAAAACCCCAAATGTCCATGCCAAACGAAATAATATAGACAGGTGGGACCTCCTGGAACTGACAAGCTTCTGCAAGCAAAAGAAACCACTGATTAAGAGAGCAAGGAGACAGGCCACAGAATGGGAAAAAGTATTTGTTAACTGTATACCTGACAAGGTCAAACATTTAGGTATATCTGACAAGGTCAAACAAGGAACTCAAAGATGCTGAAAAGGAAAAAATGTCCCCATTATAAAGTGGACAAAAGATATGAATAGACCTTTCTCAAAAGAAGACATATGAGCAGCCAACAGATACATGAAAAAATGCTCACCTTTACGAGTCATCAAAGAAATGCAAATCAAAATCACACTGAGATACCACCTAACTTCAGTCAGGATGGTCATCATCAATAACTCAAAAAACAACAGATTCTAGAGAGGATGCAGGGAAAAGGAGACACTTCTACACTGTTGTACAGCCTCTGTGGGAAACAGTTTGGTGATTCCCAAAAGGTCTAAAAATTGACCTTCCATAAGACCCTATAATCCCCTTTCTGGGAATATACCTGGAGGAACTCAAATCACTCTATGAGAAAGATACCCACACATGCATGTTTATTGCAGCATTATTCACAATAGTAAAAACATGGAACCAACTGTGCTGCCCCTTGAAAGAGGACTTATTTTTTTTAAAATGTGCTGCATATACACGATGGAATATTATGCAGTCATAAAGAAGGACAAAATTATGAATCTCAGCAACTTGGATGGACTTAGAGTCTATAGTACTGAGTGATCTATCACAGAAACAAAGAACTGAGTACTATATGTTCTCACTCATAAGTGGAACTTGAACAATTATCATAATACTTTAAGAAGGATTGACAGTAGTGGGAAATTGCCAGGGGGCCAGAGGAGATGGGATTGGCAGTAGTTGGAAACTGCCAGGGGAAGGGGCATACCTCATCAATAAGAGTACCTGCATAATGAACGTGTGAATACCTAACCCTGTATTGTACCCCATATCTTAAAAGAAAAAAGTCAATCCACCTCTTCACCCTACTGCACTTTGCCTGGTTGTGGACCCATGATGCCATACTCATCACCACCCTACACAAACTGAGAGTCTGCATACACTGACAGACTTTTCTATAACTACTTTTCTTTTTCTTGAAAAATCTTTTGCCACCTTGTGCACTAGGTAAAATGTTCAGAATCACTTGGAGTTACATCTTGAGATCAGTAGAGGGAGTAAATAATTACCTGTGGAGAAGTCAATTCTAGGGAGGACCCTAAATTAGAACACTCCCACCTATTTGAGCTGATATCAGAGAGAATAATTATGCCAACTTATGAATCAGAAAATGACAGCCTCTTCCTCATTTTCCTCTTATAATGGCAACCGCTAGACACTATGCTAAGCTATTTACAAGCATTAATTCACTTAACCCTCAACCACCTGGAGGAAGATACTGATTCTAACCCAAATAACTAATAAGGGAACTAAGACCCTCAGAGGTATGCAAACTGCCAAATGTACCACAACTAGTAAAATGGAGGAACCACAACAACCAACCAGAATGGACACCAAAAGTCAACTTGGTGGCCTTGAGTATTCATTATTTAGGTGAAAGATCATGGAAAGGTGGAATAGGGGGTCCCAAGGAGGAGCCAGGACAGCCTGGGTAGCAGAGATACACTTGTGAGGCTTGGGGCAACCCCTGTTTATCAAGAAGTATAGACCATATTTCATATTTTAATATTTTACATATTT
>NW_007134399.1:0-822 GCF_000164805.1 Carlito syrichta | reverse complement strand
TCCTGGAAGAACAATTAGCAAGTCACCAGACACCTCTTGCTCAGGTCTGATTCTTCCAACTTCAGCTTCTTTGGAGCTGGTGCTCAGCCAAAACTATACTGAGACAAATATCCCTCCTCTCTGATCCTTGGGCTTACAGAGAATGAGAAACTGTTCAGAAGAGGGTTTGAAGAGTGAAGTTAGAATGTGAACATTAGGGAAGTTTCTACAGGATCTTTTCCCCTCACATCCCACAACTTTCTCTGTACCCCCAGTATACTTCCATTGTAATCAATATAAAAGAAAAATAGCAGTAGAGAAAACCAATGATAGATTATTTGAAAAATAGATTGTTTGAAAAGATTAAGTCAATAAACTTCAGCTATACTGACAAGAAAAAAGAAAGACACAAAGTTTACTTCCTTTGTACACTGACCATCTTGCCAGCGCTAAGCACGTGTACTTCTGAGCCTGTGCCCTTATTCTACATGCTTAGTCACCCCATCTGGGAAGCCCTTCCCTTCTCTTTCTCTCCCTCTACCAGCTACATGTTGGTTCACCCCAGCTTTCTGCCTGGAGACACCATTCATCCTTGGAATTCAGATGCAATCAGCTCTATAGAGTCCATCTGACTCCCCCAGCAGAGTGAGTCATTACATTAGAAATCAACAACATAAACCTGAAAAATTGCTATGCGTATCAAATAAAATAATGTATATAAAAGTAATCAACATTTTCAAGATGTCCATCCTACACAAGACAATCTACAGATTTAATGGAATATCGATTAAATTACCAGTATCATTCTTCTGAGACCTGAAACAAGATGCAGAAATTCATGTG
>NW_007134398.1:0-798 GCF_000164805.1 Carlito syrichta | reverse complement strand
CTTTCTCTCCCTCTACCAGCTACATGTTGGTTCACCCCAGCTTTCTGCCTGGAGACACCATTCATCCTTGGAATTCAGATGCAATCAGCTCTATAGAGTCCATCTGACTCCCCCAGCAGAGTGAGTCATTACATTAGAAATCAACAACATAAACCTGAAAAATTGTTATGTGTATCAAATAAAATAATGTATATAAAAGTAATCAACATTTTCAAGATGTCCATCCTACACAAGACAATCTACAGATTTAATGGAATATCGATTAAATTACCAGTATCATTCTTCTGAGACCTGGAAACAAGAATACAGAAATTCATGTGGAAACATAAACAATCATGAATAGCCAAAACAATTCTCAGCAAAAAAAAAAAAAAAAAGCAAAAAGCAGGAGATATCACACTCGCAGACTTTAAATTTTATTATAAATCCACAATAATCAAAACAACCTGGTATTGGTACAAGAATAAGCATAAAGACAAATGGAACAGGATTGAAATTCAGGAAGCAAAGCCTCAGTTTCTCAACTAACACATCTTTGACAAAGCCTCTACCATCAACCACTGGGGAGAGGAGAACCTAGTCAGTAAATGGTGCTGTTAAAACTGACTGACCACATGCAGACGATTAAAACAAGACCCTTACCTATCACCAGACACAAAAATCAGTTCTAAGTGGGTCAAAGACCTAAATGTAAAACCACAAACTATAAGAACCTTAGAGAATGCAGGATATACTCTTATGGAAATTGGAACTGGAAACCAATTCCTGATCAAAACCCCAAATGTCCAGCCAAACGAA
>NW_007134397.1:0-747 GCF_000164805.1 Carlito syrichta | reverse complement strand
TCAGATGCAATCAGCTCTATAGAGTCCATCTGACTCCCCCAGCAGAGTGAGTCATTACATTAGAAATCAACAACATAAACCTGAAAAATTGCTATGTGTATCAAATAAAATAATGTATATAAAAGTAATCAACATTTTCAAGATGTCCATCCTACACAAGACAGTCTACAGATTTAATGGAATATCGATTAAATTACCAGTATCATTCTTCTGAGACCTGGAAACAAGAATACAGAAATTCATGTGGAAACATAAACAATCATGAATAGCCAAAACAATTCTCAGCAAAAAAAAGAAAAAAGCAAAAAGCAGGAGATATCACACTCGCAGACTTTAAATTTTATTATAAATCCACAATAATCAAAACAACCTGGTATTGGTACAAGAATAAGCATAAAGACAAATGGAACAGGATTGAAATTCAGGAAGCAAAGCCTCAGTTTCTCAACTAACACATCTTTGACAAAGCCTCTACCATCAACCACTGGGGAGAGGAGAACCTAGTCAGTAAATGGTGCTGTTAAAACTGACTGACCACATGCAGACGATTAAAACAAGACCCTTACCTATCACCAGACACAAAAATCAGTTCTAAGTGGGTCAAAGACCTAAGTGTAAAACCACAAACTATAAGAACCTTAGAGAATGCAGGATATAAAAAATATGGAAATTGGAACTGGAAACCAATTCCTGATCAAAACCCCAAATGTCCATGCCAAACGAAATAATATAGACAGGTGGGACCTC
>NW_007134396.1:0-803 GCF_000164805.1 Carlito syrichta | reverse complement strand
CTCCCCCAGCAGAGTGAGTCATTACATTAGAAATCAACAACATAAACCTGAAAAATTGCTATACGTATCAAATAAAATAATGTATATAAAAGTAATCAACATTTTCAAGATGTTCATCCTACACAAGACAATCTACAGATTTAATGGAATATCGATTAAATTACCAGTATCATTCTTCTGAGACCTGGAAACAAGAATACAGAAATTCATGTGGAAACATAAACAATCATGAATAGCCAAAACAATTCTCAGCAAAAAAAAAAGCAAAAAGCAGGAGATATCACACTCGCAGACTTTAAATTTTATTATAAATTCACAATAATCAAAACAGCCTGGTATTGGTACAAGAATAAGCATAAAGACAAATGGAACAGGATTGAAATTCAGGAAGCAAAGCCTCGGTTTCTCAACTAACACATCTTTGACAAAGCCTCTACCATCAACCACTGGGGAGAGGAGAACCTATTCAGTAAATGGTGCTGTTAAAACTGACTGACCACATGCAGACGATTAAAACAAGACCCTTACCTATCACCAGACACAAAAATCAGTTCTAAGTGGGTCAAGACCTAAATGTAAAACCACAAACTATAAGAACCTTAGAGAATGCAGGATATACTCTTATGGAAATTGGAACTGGAAACCAATTCCTGATCAAAACCCCAAATGTCCATGCCAAAAGAAATAATATAGACAGGTGGGACCTCCTGGAACTGACAAGCTTCTGCAAGCAAAAGAAACCACTGATTAAGAGAGGAAGGAAACAGGCTACAGATTGGGAAAAAGTATTTGTTAACTGTATA
>NW_007134395.1:0-760 GCF_000164805.1 Carlito syrichta | reverse complement strand
CAAAAAACCCTATGTGTATGTGCAAATGGAATCAGGAGGTTTACTGTCTTTCCATGTAACTTTTTGGCTGGAGAAATTATAGTGGCATGTGCCTCGTCCTGTCAGCAAGGGACACCAGGTAGTTTTCAGGGGGTAGGAAGGTAAGGGACCGTCAAGAGGGGATTTTTTTTCCTTCTTTTCTCTTCTGTTTTCTTGAGGGAAAGGATACTCTTTCTCTTCCAAACTAAGAGGATGAGCTGATGAAAGAACCACAATTTGTGGTATTGTATGTGCCTGTTACATAATTCTGAAATGCTGTTGCTGTTGTCAGCCAGACTTAGGAAGCTTTTCTGTTGTTCTCTGCTTCTTCCATCATGAAGTGTCTAGACTAGTGGTAGAGTTGTGGACTCCCGGAACTGGAAAGTGCTGTGGTGAGCATGTGGCGAGGGCAAGTGGGCGGCAGCAGGGCACAGTGAGAATGGGGCCCTGGAAGCCAGGCCTGCATTCAGATCCTGGCGCTGCCACTTGCTGTGTGACATTGGCAAATTACAGAACCACTCGGAGCCTCAGTTTCCTCACCTGAAGAGTAGGGCTGACAGTCTTTATCCAGAAGACCTGGTCATAGTGAGTGCTCAATAAATGGTTCCTCCCTCCCCAAAATGACTTGAGCAAACACATACAAGCAGTGATGTATACACTTGCTAGTGGGCTTGGCGGCCCAAGCCCTGGGTACAGAAGGGCCTCCACCCCCCTTATGACTTTGGTGATTGGAGCACCAACC
>NW_007134394.1:0-7224 GCF_000164805.1 Carlito syrichta | reverse complement strand
CCAACAAGAGAGACTGTGCTCTCACCCAACCTGCATTCTGTTGCAGGAGATGATGAACAAGGAAACAGTATGTCAAATCATTTAAGAAAGTGATTTCGGCAAGATGGCAATGGGACAGGTCAGACTGAGAGCCTCTGCAAAAGCGAATGTCCATAAAGACTCTCTGCCTGAGTGGGTGTGTGCCAGTGGGTGAGTGAAAGTTTAATGTATACCAGTGGGTAAGTGAAAGTCCATCTGAGGGGAGAGGTGGATTCAGGCACCCGGGGCTCTCCTCCAGACATGACTGCAACCCACCACCACCCTGAGATTGGAGCCACCAGAGGGGCACCCAGGACTCTCCTGAGAAAAACTGCTGGATACAGCTGATTCTCATCACCTGGCACTTGGTCCACACCATCACCTGTGACAGCAAAGTGACTGAAGCCCTGGATCGGATTTGAGGAAAGAGAAGAATGGGTAGTACTGGACAGGAGGTCCACCACTGATGAAGAAATGCCAACCAGAGCAATTTTCTCTGCCTGGTCCCAGGGCAGAGACCTATATTGCCCCACCCAGCTCCAACTAGCCTCCAACTTGGGACCCAGAGGTAATCTCATCAAATTCAGAGAGCCAGAAGCCCCTCCCTCCATGCTGGATCAGACACAGACACCTCAGATCTGAGTGAGAGACTTGAGAGACAAGAAGTCAGGAGAACCAGATCTGATCAACCTTCGCCCACAGTAGTCAGTGGGCATCTGACTCATGCTGAGAGCAGCCCTATCAGCCTGAATTGAGAGCAGAGGGGATGGGCTGGAGATCAGAGCTAAAAGGAAGTTGGACTTACAGGAATGACCTCAGAACAAGTTTTGTTTTTTTTGTTAGTGTTTGTTTGTTTTGCTCATTTTTTGTTTGCTTGTTTTTTTGTTTTAGTTTTTTTCTCTCCTGTCTGTTTTGATTATGTTTTTGTACTTGCTTTGTTTCTGTTATTTCATTGCTGCTTTTTAAAGACTTCCTGTTTGTGTATGGTGATTTTTCAGGGAGTATACATCAATAGGGTTTTTTTTGTGTGTCAGTTTGTGTGTTTGTGTGATTGTATGACTTAATTTTTAAAAAATTTTTTCTATCTTTATGCTTCTTTTCATTTATTAGTAAGTAAACCTGTCTGTTTTCCCTCTTATTCTACACTCTCTCCACCTTCCTCTTGTCCCCTTCCTTCCTTTTTTCCATTCTTTTCCTTTCTATTCCCTCATTTTGCTTTCAGAGAGCAAATCTATACTCCCAATGCATGGACAGATTGTAAGGAAGTGGGTAGTAGGTTCCAGGGGGCCCACACACCTGTCAGCAGATACTAGGATCTGCAGATAGTTTCTGAATCACAACCTTCCCTCAATTAAATCTCAAAACTGCAAAAAGTACAGCCCTCCCACCCACAATCCAGCTTCAGAATTGAACAAAGCTAGAGGATCCACATAGGAGCAGAATAGGAGATTGAGAAAACAGAAGAAAAAGCTACCTCCCCGTCCCTGAACAACCGAATTAAAGAAGAAGTTAAAAAAGAGGGGGGGGGGAATCTACATACATGAAGAAAAACGAAAAGAAGAATATGGGTCTTACACAGACCCCTGGGAGTTCAGACAATGAGAATATAGACTTCAGAATATAAACAATGAAGAGCTCCCAGAATGACTAGTCTCAAACCAAAAATCCAGATACAGGACATTAATAGAGAGAATAAATAGAATTGAGAGACAAGAGGAAAGAAAGAAGGAGTTGATAACTGAGATAACAGCAATAAAGTATACACTGAATGAAATAAATAACAAACTGATAAGTATAGAAAGCAGAATTAGCCAAGCAGAAAAAAGAATCTCAGAACTTGAGGAATAAAATATGGAACAAACCCAAACTGTCAAAAACATAGAAAAGAAGCTTAAAAAGACAGCACAAAACCTTCAAGAGATGAGTTATTGTTTCAAGAGGCCAAACCTAAGACAAATTGGACTTCCTGAGGCAGAAAGAGAGAGATAGAGACTACCCTGGGACAAATATTCCATGAAATTATCCAAGAAAACTTCCCTTGCCTCATCAGTGACATGACCATTCAAACACAAGAGATTCAGAGAACCCTTGCAAGACAACAAATGAGAAGACTAACTTCTAGACACATAGTAATTCACCCGCACAAAGTAGGTATAAAAGAAAAAATCTTAAAGGCAGAAAGAATCAAAAGTCAGACTACCTACTGGGGAAGACCAATTAGAATAGCAGCAGACTTCTCTACAGAAACACTTCAGATTAGGAGAGCATGGAGCCCAATCTTCAAAGTTCTCAATGTTAAACAATTTCAACCAATAATTACCTTCCCAGCTAAGCTGGCTTCATCAGTGATAGAGAATTAAAGTCTTTCCCAGACATTCAACACCTAAGAGCTTACACTGCCTCCAGACCAGATCTACAAGAAACACTTAAGAAAGTATTAAACACAGAAGAGAGTAAGAAAAGAATGACAATCCCCTTCACAAGAATGCAGGAAAAAGATGAAAAACAGACACAAATCAACCAAAAATCAAAAGAAAGACAACAAACAAACAACAACAACAAACTCCATAAGAACCCCATAATAGGGATAAACTCTCACATTTCAATAATTAACTTGAATGTGAATGATCTAAATGCACCACTAAAAGACATAGAATGCCAAAATGGATAAAATACCATGAGGCAGCAATATGTAGTCTCCAAGAGACTCATCTCATCAAAAAGGAAACTAACAGACTCAAAGTAAGAAGATGGGAAGCAAAATTTCAGCCAAATGGAACACAAAAGAAAGCAGGAGTTGCAATTTTAATATCAGACAAAAAAACCTTTAGTTATCAAAAATTTAAAAAGATACAGAAGGTCACTATGTAATGATAAAAGATTCAATCCATCAACAAGAAATATCCATCCTAAACGTATATGCACCCAACATAGGAGCACCAACTTTCATAAAGCAGCTTATAGACAAACTTAAAAAATATTGACTCTTACACTATCGCACCTGGGGACTTAAATATCCCACTCATAACCCTAGACAGATCATCAAGAAAAAAAATCAGCAAGGAGATCTGGAACCTCAATGTGACCTTGACCAAATGGACTTAATTGATACCTACAGAACATTCCACCCAACAACCACTGAATATTACATTCTACTCATCATCATATGGAACATACTCTAAGATTGACCACATTCTTGGTCATAAATCAAGCATAAACAAATTTCATGAGATTGAAATTTTGCCATGCACCTTCTCAGACCACAGTGGAATAAAAATAAATATCAATACCAACAAAGTCCCTCCAAAACCCACAAAGACATGGACACTAAATAGCATGACGCTAAGTAACTCCTGGGTCTACATGTAAATCAAAGCAGAGACTGAAAGATACCTGGAAACAAATGAAAATGAAGGAACACTGGGCTCGGTGGCTCAGTCTGTAATCCTGTGCCTTTGGGAGGCTGAGGTGAGTGGATTGCCTTAGCCCGTGGGTTCAAGACCCGCCTGGGCAACTTGGCGAGACCTCATCTCTACAATAAATCAAAAAATCAGCCGGGCGTGGTAGTGCATGCTTGTAATTCTGGCTACTTGGAAGGCTGAGGTGGAAGGATCGCTGGAGCCCAGCAGGACGAGGCTGCGGTGGCCAGGAGCGGCCACTGCACTCCAGTCTGGGCGACAGAGTGAGACTCCAACTCAAAAAAAAAAAAAAATGAAAATGAAAAAACATCTTACCAAAATCTCTGGGATGCCTTGACAGCAGTAGTAAGAGGGGAATTCATATCTCTACAAATACACAGAAAGAAAACAGAAAGACCACAAGGTTAACAGCCCTAACAAGTCACCTAGGGAAGCTGGAAAAGCAAGACCACCAAAACCCTACTTCAGCAGAAGAATCCAGATAAGCAAAAGTAAAAGCCCAAATCCAGGCCGTAGAAGACAAAAAGATAATACAAAAAATTAATGAAACAAAAAGTTGGTTCTTTGAAAAGATAAACAACATTGATGTTCCCCTACCTAGACTGACCAGGAAAAAGAGAGAAAAAGCCTAAATAAACATAATCAGAAACACAAAAGACGAAGTCACAACTGACCCTGCAGAAACACAAAAGATTATCAGAGACTACTATGTACACTTGTATAGAAAGAAAGTTGAAAACCTAAAGGAAATGGAGGACTTTCTGATATCACAAAACCTCCCCAGGTTGAAACAAGATGGAATCAAGACCCTAAATAGACCAAAAACAATCCAGGAAATTGACTATGTCATAAAAAAGCTACCTACAAAAATAAATAAATAAATAAAAAGGACCAGATATTTTTTCTAGCAGAATTCTACAAATCATATAAGGAGGAATGCATACCAATTCTGCTGAAAGTATTCCAGGAGACTGAGAAAGATGGAACTCTGCCCAAATCATTTTATGAAGTTAATATCACATTGATACTCAAGTCAGGTAAAGACCCAACAAAGAAAGAAAACTACAGACCAATATATTTGATGAACATAGATGCTAAAATTCTCAACAAGATCCTGATAAATCAGATTTAACAATACATCTCAAAATATATCCACCATGACTAAGTAGGCTTAATCCCTGGGATACAAGGCTGGTTCAAAAATCATAAAACCATGAACATAATTAAATACATCAACAGACGTAAAAACAAAAACCACATTATTATATCATTAATGCAGAAAGAGCTTTTGATAAAATCCAACACACCATCTTGATAAAAACCCTCGAACATCTAGGTATACATGGAACATGCCACAAAATAGTAAGAGCCATCTATGAGAAACCCACAGCCAGCATACTGCTTAACAGAAATTGGAACCATTTCCCCTGAAAAATGGAACAAGACAAGAATGCCCATTCTCACCCCTCCTGTTCAATATAGTTTTGGAAGTCCTAGCTAGAAAAATCAGAGAAGAGAATGCGATTAGGGGTATCCAAATAGGAAAAGAGGAAATCAAGTTATCACTCTTTGCAGACAACATAATTCTATACCTCAAAAACCCAAGAGAATCTGTCAAGAACCTCCTTGCACTGATAAAGGGCTTTGGCAAAGTCTCAGGGTGTAAAATAAATGTGGAAAAGACAATCACATTTCTATACACCAATAATTAACAAACAGAAATCCCCCAAAATGCACGATTTAATTTATAATAGCCACACAAAAAAATGAAATACCTTGGCATCTTCCTAACAAAAGACGTGAAAGACCTTTACAATAAAAACTGCAAACCACTGCTCAAAGAAATCAAAGATGACACAAACAAGGGGAAAAATATTCCATGCTCATGGACCGGAAGAATCAACCTTGTTCAGATGTCCATTATACCTCAGGCAATCTGCAGATTTAACACAATACCCATCAAATTACCAGCAACATTCTTCTCCCACCTAGAAACAACAATACAGAAATTCATTTGGAAACATAACCAACCATGAATACCCAAAACAATCTACAACAAAGAAACAAACAAAGCAGGAGGTATCACACTCCCAGACTTTAAACTTCATTATAAAGTTAAAATAATCAAAACAACCTGGCATTGGTACAAGAACAGGTATATAGACTAAAGGAATAGAATTGAGATTCCAGAAGCAAAACCTCAATTTCTCAACCAACTCATCTTCAACAAAGCCTCAACCACCAACCACTGGGGAGATGAGAACCTATTCAGTAAATAGTGCTGAGAAAACTGACTGACCACATGCAGAAGATTGAAACAGGACACCTACCTATCCCCATACACAAAAATCAACTCTAAATCGAGCAGAGACCTAAATGTAAAACCTCAAACTATAAGAACCTTAGAAAATGCAGGAGACACCCTTATGGAAACTGGAACTGGCAACCAATTCCTGATCAAAACCCCAGTGCCCATACCATAAGAGATAAATAGACAAAGTGGGACCTCATCAAACTGACAAGCTTCTGCAAAGCCAAGGAAACCATCAAGAGGGCAGGGAGACAGTCCATAGACTGGGAAAAAATATTTGCCAACTGTATGTCTGACAAAGGCCTACCTTCTAGAATCTGAAAGGATTCAAATGTGCTGAAAAAAAAAAAAAACAAACAGCCCCATTACAAAGTGGGCAAAAGATATATAAAGACAGTTCTCAAAAGAAGATGTACAGGCAGTCAACAGATACAGGAAAAAATGCTTAGTTATCAACAAAATGCAAATTAAAACTACACTGAGATACCTCCTAACTCCAGTCAGATTGACCATCATCATTAACTCAAATAACAGATGCTGGAGAGGATGTGGCAAAAAGCGAACATTTCTACACTGTTGGCGGGAGTGTAAACTAGTACAACCTCTGTGGAAAACAGTGTGGTGGTTCCTAAAAGGTTAAAAATCGACCTTCCATATGACCCCACAATCCCCATACTGGGAATAAACCCAGAATAACTCAAATCACTCTATAAAAAAGATACCTGCACATGTATCTTTGTTGCACCTCTATTCACAATAGCAAGAACATGGAACCAACTGTGCTGCCCTTCAAAAGACAACTGGATAAAAAAATGTGGTACATATACACAATGGATTATTATGCAGAACAAAATCATGAACTTGGCAGCCACCTGGATGGAGTTAGAGTTTATACTGCTGAGTGATCTTTCACAGAAACAAAGTACTGGGTATCACATGTTCTCACTCATAAGCTGACCTTTAACAACTATTGTAACACTATAAGAAAAGTATTTACATTAGTTGGATAGTGGGGAGGTGGGATTGGCAGTAGTGGGAATCTGCCTGGGGAAGGGGGGGCGCAAGCCATCAACAAGGGTATTTGCCTAGTGAATATTTGTATACCTAAAGTTGAATTGTAACCCACAATTTTAAAATAAAAAATTTAAAAGTTAAAAAAATACCGTCTATAGGATTCATGGTAAATGAGTAGATCTTAGCTGTTTTTGCCACACAAATCAGTTAGTTTCTGAGGAACAACACTGCCTTCCTTTTGACTCTATGCAACATAAACATTTGCCTGTCTGAGTGTCTCAATGAGTCCGGATGGGTGGAATGCCTCTGAGAGAGACAGTCAGCATATCAAGGCCTCCGAAGTTCTGGGTTGGGTGGGCGATATATCTGCTGTATAGTCTGTCGATGGACAACACTGTGGCTGTTTCATTCCTCTCAATTAGGAAAGTGTGCCAGTGGCCGTCAGCAACATACACTTCTGAA
>NW_007134393.1:0-9558 GCF_000164805.1 Carlito syrichta | reverse complement strand
CAACCCCACTGCCCATGCCATAAGAGATAAATAGACAACTGGTACCTCATCAAACTGACAAGCTTCTGCAAAGCCAAGGAAACCATCAAGAGAGCAGGGAGATAGCCCATAGAGTGGAAAAAAATATTTGCCAACTGTATGTTTGACAAAGGCCTACCTTCTAGAAGCTAAAAGGACTCAAAAGTGATGAAAAGAAAAAAAAAAAAACAGCCCCATTACAAAGTGGGCAAAAGATATGAATAGACAGTTCTCAAAAGAAGATGTACAGGCAGTCAACAGATACATGAAAAAATGCTTAGACTCACTAGTCATCAAAGAAATGCAAATTAAAACTACACTGAGATACCTCCTAACTCCAGTCAGAATGGCCATCATCAATAACTCAAAAAATAACAGATGCTGGAGAGGATGTGGTAAAAAGGGAACACTTCTACACTGTTGGTGGGAGTGTAAACTAGTACAGCCTCTGTGGAAAACAGTGTGGTGGTTCCTAAAAGGTTAAAAATTGACCCTCCATATGGTCCCACAATCCCCCCTACTGGGAAAATACCTGGAAGAACTCAAAGTACTCTGTAAAAAAGAAACTTGCACATGTATCTTTGTTGCACCTCTATTCACAATAGCAAGAACATGGAACCAACCGTGCTACCCTTCAAAAGATGACTGAATAAAAAAATGTGGTACATATACACAATGGAATATTATGTAGCCATGAAGAACAAAATCATGAACTTGGCAGCCACCTGGATGGACTTAGAGTTTATACTACTGAGTGATGTTTCACAGAAACAAAGTACTGGGTATCACATGGTCTCACTCATAAGCTGACATTTAACAACTATCGTAGCACTATAAGAAAAGGATTTACATTAGTGGGAAGCTGCGGGGGGGAGTGGGTTGGTGGGGAGGTGGGATGGGGAGTAGTGGGAATCTGCCTGGGGAAGGGGGGGCACACGTCATCAACAAGGGTACTTGTCTAATGAATATTTGTATACCTAACACTGAATTGTACCCCACAATTTTAAAATAAAAAATTTTAAAGTTAAAAAAAATCATACTGTCTGTGGGATTCATGGTAAATGAGAAGATCTTAGCTGCTCTTGCCACACAAATCAGTTAGTTTCTGAGGAAAAATATTGCCTTCCTTTTGACTCTATGCAACATAAGCATTTACCTGTCTGAGCATCTCAATGAGCCCGGATGGGTGGAATGCCTCTGAGAGAGACAGTCAGCATATCAAGGCCTCTGAAGTTCTGGGTTGGGTGGATGATATATCTGCTGTATAGTCTGTTGATGGACAGCACTGTGGCTGTTTCATTCATCTCAATTAGGAAAGTGTGCCAGTGGCCATCAACAACATACACCTCTGAAATATTCCTCTCCACCTTCCCAGTGATTCCTGCAACTGACGTGAAATGCACTTTGCCATTTTTAATTTGTAAAACACGAAATTCAACATGCAGTCAAAATGTGCTTAAATAAAAGTCATTGATGAAAGGAGACCTAAAATTTTGATCAATCTAAAGCAAGATGAACTAGCCGGAGAATCAGACCATATAAGAAGAGGCTCACACATCTTGTCTCTGCAATTTTAATAATCATAAACTTCTGCATTTAATATATCTGAGCATTTTCAAGTTATTCTTATACTTAAAACTCATGTTTCAAGATACATCGAACTACTCTCCAGAGCACAATTGAGATAATAAGAGAGTGAATACCCATATTATGATAACTAAGTTATATCTTTTTGGTATATGACTTATATCTCAATGGCAGTTGAAAGAGCATTGTATTGGTCAGTTTAGTAAAAAGTCCATAACAATCAAAAAATGCAAAACCACTTGCAAAGAGAAAAATGAATGCTCAGTGAAAAAGAAAGCATAATTGAAAAATAAAGACAAAAATAGTTTATTTATTTGTCAGAATTCTAGGAAAAAGTGATGCCTGTTTGTATCATTTACTGAGATGAAAGGCAATGATGACTAGAGGGTAAATTCTCACTTATGAGGTATCTGAGCAAGTCTTTGATTTGCGGTCTTTCACAATTTATCTAAGGGATATTCGGTTTATTTTCATCAACCCAACAAAACAGGGTAATAGGAAGCACCTACACCAGTTTCCAGCTGCCAGGTTTCCAGTGTTCTTAGTAGATCACTTTAGAAAATGAAATAATTTATGAGGCAGCACAACTCCGTGGTTCAGGGAGTCTAACCCCGGCACTCCTGCCAGACAGAGCTGGATCTTGGTGCAGGCAAGAGGTGGCACTTTGCCTCAAATAATGGGGATGTAAGGATGGGTCCATTTATTTTGTCACTCAGATAAAATGCTATTTCTACAGGTAACAAACACATCTGGTAGAACTAAAAATCAGTTCATTTGTACTTTGGGGAAAATGTGCCTCACACATTTACATACATTACTCATATAGTGATGCTTTATTAAAGAAGTCTTTCCAGATAATAATACATTTTGGTACCAAGCTCAGATAGGAATAAAACATATTCCAGTTAAATGACAACAACATTTTGTCACATGTACAACATCTCATGACATGCAGTAAAATCAGCAACTATTTTTGTTATAGCCAGAGCATTGGGAAGTGCCTCTTCCCATCTCTGTTTCTCTCCTACTTAATCTCACCATGTCAATCTTTCATTCGATAATTTTTTGATGAAACAGCACTTGAAAAATTACCACAAAGTGGGGTGAATAAGAACATAAGCTCCCACTATTCTTAATGACTTCCCTTCCCCAATAAGACTCTTATCAGCTTATATTCTTCCTACCTTTCAATACATCATGCCAATGTTTTGCTTTATTCAGATGCAGTCATGTGCCATATAACACTTCAGTCAGTGATGAGTTACCTATACAGCAGTTGTCCCATAAGAGCATAATGAACTTAAAAGTCCTCATCACCTAGTGAGTGACATTGTTTCTCTTTGGTGACATCATAGCACAATGCATTCCTTGCCTGTTTATGGTGCTGTAGATGCAAATAAACTTACTGTGCTGCCAGCTGTATAAAAGTATAGCACACACAGCTATGCATGGTACATAGTACTCGTTAGTGATAATAAATGACTGTTACTGGTTTATGCATTTGTTACACCATGCTTTGTTATCATTGTTCTAGAGCACACACCTTCTATTTATGTATAGAACTGTGAACAGCCACAGGCGGGTCCTGCAGGAGGAATTCCAGAAGAAGGCATAGTTGTCACAGGAGATGACAGCTCCATATGTATTACCGCCCCTGAAGACCTTCCTGTGGGACAAGATGTGGAGGACAGTGATACTGATTATCCTGACCCTCGGTGAGCCTAGGCAAGTGTGTGTGTTTGTGTCTTAGCTTTATCACACAAGTTTAAACAGTTAAACAAGAATAGAAAATGCTTAAAATGGTTAAAAGCTTATAGAATAAAGACATAAAGAAATAATGTATTTTTTAAAAGCTGTACAATGTGTGTTTGAAGTTACGTGTTATTACAAAGGAGTCAGAAGTTAAAAGAATGTATAAGCAAAAAAGTTAGAGTAAACTAAGGTTAATTAATTCTTAAAATAGTTTTTATCACTTGAGTGCAGCCTAAGTGTGCAGGATTTAGAACAGGATTTACTGTCTCCAGTAGTGGACAGTAATGTCCTGGACCTTTGCATTCACTCTCCATCACTCACTACCTCACCCCCAGCAACTTCACTCCTGCAAGCTCCATTCATGGTGTCATATTAAATATTTTATGTCATATCTTTGTGAACCTTTTCTGTTTAGATATATTTGGATACACAAATACTTCCAATTGGGTTACAACTATCTGCAATCTTCAGTACATTCACATGCTGTACAGGTGTGCAATCTAAGAGTACCATGTAGCCAAGGTGTGCAGTAGACTATGCCATCTAGGTTTCTGTAAGTACACTATGATGATTGTACAAGGATGAACTCTTTCAGTGATACATTTATCAGAAAGTATCCATGTTGGGAAGCAACACATGATTGTATTTCTTAGTTCATTATTTATTTATGAATCTGTGGAGATCTGAATCCCTAGTTCCAATTCTATACATATATATAGGCTCAGTTAAATAAACACAGAGCAATAGAACTGATTTAGAGGAGAAAAAAGCCCACTACCTTACTATTATAACAGTACACCACACATGGGTTACATACTATGCTATGAATGAAGAGATTAGTGAAACACTTTAAACATCACATCAACAAAGTTATTCTTGAGTATGCTTTCCTTTGCCTGTCTCTCTGAAATGTGATTTTCTTAACTTTTTTCTTTCTCTGAAAGACTCAATCTACTCTCACCTGTCACTCTGCCCTTCTCTCTCCTAACACTGCTCTGCTACCCACTCCTAGCACCTCTCTCTTCCCTAAACTATACAATCCCTTTAATTCAACACTCTTCCAAAAAATATCTTCATCCTGTGGGTATGTGTGTGGGAGGAGAGAGAGAGAGAAAGAGAGAGAGAGAGAGAGAGAGAGAAACTGATTGATTGATTCAGAGCATACAAAACATAAGAAAGAGAGAAAAGAAGGGTGGCAAAGTGAGTCAAAAGAAAGAAAGAAGAAACCCAGGAGCCTTGGTCACCAATAAGCTAACTGATAAGGAAAGCCCATTCTCACCAGCTTCCTGGTCTGTCAGCAGACCCATCCCTGTCATACAAATAATTGGCCTTCTTACCATGACCACTATCTTCCAGTCAACTCAGTTCTTCCAAGCGGCTTTTATTTCTTCTTATCTTCTCCCTCTACCTGTCAAGCCCCTTACTCTCTGAATGACTGTTTTCCAAACTGTTCAGACAAAAAAAATGTGCATTTTGGTCTGCATTAGTCATGTGGGGGGGGTTAGAGTCTCACTCCCGTTGCCCAGGCTGGAATGCAGTGGCCGCTCCTGGCCACTGCAGCCTCAACCTGCTGGGCTCCAGCGATCCCTCCACCTCAGTCTTCCAAATAGCCGGAACTACAGGCACACGCCACCACACTCGGCTAATTTTTTGCTTTACTGTAGAGACGAGGTCTCGCCAAGTTGCCCAAGTGGGTCTCATACCCGCGGTCTCAGGCAATCCACTTGCCTCGTGCTCCCAGAGTGCTGGGATTACAGGATGAGCCACCGAGCCCGGCAGTCATTATTTTTATTAATTAACACTTATGTTCCTTTCACAGAAAAAAAATGTTAGTGCTTGATACCAAGGGAACAAAATCTGGAGAAGCTGCCTACTGTAGTTCTGTTGGAAATACAAGATTTTATGTGACAAAATGCATCCTGATGTTCAGCTTCTTCCTTACGGAAGAAAAAAATTGTCTATATATTTTTTTTACAACCACATTGTATTTTGACTTAATTCCTTGGCTTTCAGTGATAACATACAGAAATATTTCTTATGTCATTTAAGTGGTATGAGGACTTGGAAGCAGCTTAACAGATAATGCTCAGCCCTCAATGTCACATCCTCTTAAAACATAAAATATGTTTCTTGTAGAAAATGAAAGACTGTTTCTTTCCTGACTTTTAATGACTTTTTCAATGAAAATTATAAGCACCATATGGTACCATTATATCATGGTCCGTGTATTCTATCTTGCAGTTGCTTTGTCAATGCTGGTGCTCGGTCATTTGTGTCAATAATAGAGGGAAAGTTAAAACTGGAAGATATTCTCTTGCAGGGTGTCAGGTGAAATGTCTCCAATCTGGCCCTACTGATGTTTGGGACTAGGTAGCTTCCTGGTGTGGGCGTTGTGTTGCACACTGTGGGGTGCCAAGCAGCATTCCTGACCACCCACTAGACACCAGACCCCATCTGTGATTGTCAAAATATCTCCAGACATTGTCACATGTCTCCTAGAGGGTAAGGTCACCCCCAGTCAGGAGCAACTGGGCTAGGAGGATTATAACTCAAGAATTTTAAAATAATGAGTTTTGTACTGCTTACTAAAGAAATGTGCATGCAATATAACAACAAGAGTTGGTTCATACAGAGAAATTTTGAGAATAAAAAAGTTCAAATTTAGAGGTGAACATTATTTTTAGTTTTAATATCTATGAATGAAAAATTTTCTATGTATAATGTTGTTTTCTTTAGGAAATAACCTTTTAGTGATGATAAAATATTAATTTATTGGAGAAAGTAATTCAGAAATCTGGGCTTGTTTTCTTAAGAATTTACTAAAATTTATATGAGGATAGTAGTATGATACAAAATAATATTATGGAAAGTGATCAATATAAGCTGGAGAAATTGTAGGTCTAAGAGATGTTGATTTATTTATGGGAAAGGAAGCAGAATAATAGTTTTAAAATATCAGAAAGCTAAAAGCTTATGGAAAAAGCATATCTGATGACATTTACCTGTGTATAAGTTTAGCAAAAATGAGGAAAAAAATTATGTAAGAGACAAATGATAATTCAATCCATTGTCCTCATGAAATATAATTTTTAAAAATTATTTTATTTAATTATTTGGAGAGATTAGATAAAATTGTAATTACAATAAATTCCAACTTTGCTTAGCATCCCAGAGTTTATCTGGATAGTGAATTAAATATATGCTCCAGAATGAAGTAAGATGGTTTCAAAATATGTCCTTACCTTAATCCTGCCAATTTGCATGTACAAATCAATACTTGAAATGATTCTTTTCAAAGGCACATTATTTTTTTCCTTGTTTTTAAAGAGTAGAAAAAAATCAATATGCATTTTTATCAGTAAAATAGAGTGCAACTAATTCTTTCTGTGGGGGCCCAGCTGGCAGTGGTCTGTACTCTAAATCAAGACAAAAGTGTTTAGAAGTCAAACCTTTCAGATGTTCGTTACTCTGGTCAAAGCCTGTGTACTAGTTAAGATAGATGGTATTGGAATGGTGTCCAGCCTCAGTTGGGACTCTAACGGGTGTAATGAAAAGGACAGAAAAGATGCGAGACGTGATTTAAACCTTGAAATGAAGGCAGTCTAATCAAATGAAGCCACCATTTACTTTATCTCACCTTCACAGTCATATAATTGCTGCTTTCCTGGTTATGAATTAAAATGACATTCTTGCTTCTCATCCTGCATTTTACTTCCAGACTGTTCACACCAAATGGCTCCAACATGGCACCTCGTATCCTCTGTCTCAGCAAATATTCTCGCTTCTCATTTGGAGTCATATGGTAGTCTAAGGGCCCTCTGCCTTCCAGTGACAAGGCAGTGTCAGGAGTAACAGCTGAAATCCCAAGGGGAAAAAAGTAAATGTGTCCATTAGGCATTTCTTAGAGACTGTTCTGCAGCGACAAAAATACAAAACAGGACAATGATAATGTTACATTTTGGGAATTAACATCCCTCAACTCTACTCTTGAAAAAATAATTTCTATTTGTGAATGCCTATGAAGTTGATTTTGAATGCTTAAATTCATTTCAGAGCAATGGTATGTAAAACACTTTAGGACAGTCATTAATCATTTGGAGAAATATTCACTAAAGTACCAGAGGTGCCAAAAAAATGCATACACATATTAAGAGATGTTATCTATGTATTAATTTTAGTTCACTGTAATCAGAAGTGTCTGCACACTGATGCTAACCACACTGAGCGCCTCTTGTAATTGCAGAAGTCAAACATGGCTCATACTCATATTTTGTTATTGGTATATATTATTACAATTTTTGATACAGTTTTTCTTCCTTAAAATTTTTGTACATTTTTTGGCACTCTCTATATTTGCCACATGATATAAATCATGACTATCTGAAGTTAGCCACCTGTTGGAAATGAGCACTCAAAAAATGTATAATCAGTCTCAAGATATTTCCAAAATTCATAAATGAATATATATTTTTATAGATAAAATGATTTGTGACCTTTAGTCTACAGCATCTTAGAAATTTAGGGCCAAAAGGTGTACAATCAAATATTTATACTTGTAATTAATTCTGTTTGGCATAATCATCAGATGTAATCAGCATGTATAATTATAATTTATTATAATCTGAAAAAAGTTCACACCCCCACAATTATAGGAGTTTAAGTTATAGTAACAAATAACATAACTGAAGAAAAGACAAAAAGAAAATGAGCTCAAAAATATGTTAGCCCTGAAAGACACATTTGAAAAGAATGAATTTTCCAGTATGCGAATTGCATCATGACTTAAGAAAAAGAGTCCCAGGTATTTCTCTAGCTTATCACTCCTCTCATATTTCAGATATGTTTAGGTACCTGCTTGCTAAATACTCATTACTTTTTAAAAAAATCTTATAAAAAAACTTCTGTATTTTCATTATATCTGAAATAATTACACACAATTATACTTTCTGCCACTAAGATCTTTTAGATTATATTCTACCCTAAATTTCATCAAGCATTTCTACTCGTTTCCATAAATGAATCAAATGACTTCTTTAAAAGTGGCCTGATTTCCACAGCTTCAAATAAGTAACCACTTATTTGAAAATTAAGCAACTTTTATAAAAGAGGCCCCATTAGAGTTAGTGGGATATTTGGCTTGAAATGAGAGAACATCATTTCTATTGATAGCTTGAGCTTCATTAGTATCTTATTGACAATAACATTAGGGCTTAAAAGACAATTATCTGATGAAAGGATTTTAAAAGTAATATTCAAAACTAATTCAAGGACTTGCAAATTAAGGTGAAAGTATCAGCTTGAATCTTGGTAGATTATATGACTATTGTATAATGTTTTGAGCTCAGCATTTAGTGACTTAGTGTCTACACCTTTTTATTAAACACAAAAAAATTCACCAGAAAAATATCCCTCAAAGGTGATAATGTGAAACTAAAGCCTGAACACAGCCCTGCTCTATAAAATTGCCAAGTTTCTAAAAGGTAAAACAAAAAATAACTGAATGATATATTTGTAAGACCAACGCTGAAGATCTAACTAGCAATTATTTAAAAGGATATCAGTTCTCTTCATTTTAAAATATTAACTTTAAAATGTCACTGTATTATAATGAAAGCATGCATGTATTTGAGACTTCCAATTACATATTTATATATTCAATGGAACTTTTTGTTGTTATACTTCTCAGTGGCAGTTCCAGCTCATGCATATTTCTTGCAGTATCTACCTGTCAGGCCTTCTCTGCAGTGACACTGTTGCCACGACCAGTGGCCCATGCAAGCGCCACTATGCTGGCAGAGGCTGTGGGTACAAGCAACTTCCATGCTCAGATACCTGAAATGGAATCCCAAGAAAAAGCATAAAGCATGCGTGAGTTGGAAGGGAGCTGGTAAGGGTAGATGAAGACCATCAGGAACTGGTTCTGCTTTAAGTACTCTGTTATTTGATGTTTGGGTTACAACTACATTTGGAAAAACTCATTAAACCAAAAGTCAGGGCTCTCATACCTAGTCTGCCTCACACTGAGGAAGATGAAATAAAAACATCTCACACAATAAAGAAAAAGGGAGACAATTTCTTCTTCAAATTAATTCTTATTTAAGATGCCTGGATCACATGAACACTTGTTTAATATGTGCGACCAGGGGCCATGTGTTTATTCCACACCCCTCTTCCAGACCACTCTGCAACTAATGCTCATCT
>NW_007134392.1:0-5527 GCF_000164805.1 Carlito syrichta | reverse complement strand
GAGAGAGAGAGAGAAACTGATTGATTGATTCAGAGCATACAAAACATAAGAAAGAGAGAAAAGAAGGGTGGCAAAGTGAGTCAAAAGAAAGAAAGAAGAAACCCAGGAGCCTTGGTCACCAATAAGCTAACTGATAAGGAAAGCCCATTCTCACCAGCTTCCTGGCCTGTCAGCAGACCCATCCCTGTCATACAAATAATTGGCCTTCTTACCATGACCACTATCTTCCAGTCAACTCAGTTCTTCCGAGCGGCTTTTATTTCTTCTTGTCTTCTCCCTCTACCTGTCAAGCCCCTTACTCTCTGAATGACTGTTTTCCAAACTGTTCAGACAAAAAAAATGTGCATTTTGGTCTGCATTAGTCATGTGGGGGGGTTAGAGTCTCACTCCCGTTGCCCAGGCTGGAATGCAGTGGCCGCTCCTGGCCACTGCAGCCTCAACCTGCTGGGCTCCAGCGATCCCTCCACCTCAGTCTTCCAAATAGCCGGAACTACAGGCACACGCCACCACACTCGGCTAATTTTTTGCTTTACTGTAGAGACGAGGTCTCGCCAAGTTGCCCAAGTGGGTCTCATACCCGCGGTCTCAGGCAATCCACTTGCCTCGTGCTCCAGAGTGCTGGGATTACAGGATGAGCCACCGAGCCCGGCAGTCATTATTTTTATTAATTAACACTTATGTTCCTTTCACAGAAAAAAAATGTTAGTGCTTGATACCAAGGGAACAAAATCTGGAGAAGCTGCCTACTGTAGTTCTGTTGGAAATACAAGATTTTATGTGACAAAATGCATCCTGATGTTCAGCTTCTTCCTTACGGAAGAAAAAAATTGTCTATATATTTTTTTTACAACCACATTGTATTTTGACTTAATTCCTTGGCTTTCAGTGATAACATACAGAAATATTTCTTATGTCATTTAAGTGGTATGAGGACTTGGAAGCAGCTTAACAGATAATGCTCAGCCCTCAATGTCACATCCTCTTAAAACATAAAATATGTTTCTTGTAGAAAATGAAAGACTGTTTCTTTCCTGACTTTTAATGACTTTTTCAATGAAAATTATAAGCACCATATGGTACCATTATATCATGGTCCGTGTATTCTATCTTGCAGTTGCTTTGTCAATGCTGGTGCTCGGTCATTTGTGTCAATAATAGAGGGAAAGTTAAAACTGGAAGATATTCTCTTGCAGGGTGTCAGGTGAAATGTCTCCAATCTGGCCCTACTGATGTTTGGGACTAGGTAGCTTCCTGGTGTGGGCGTTGTGTTGCACACTGTGGGGTGCCAAGCAGCATTCCTGACCACCCACTAGACACCAGACCCCATCTGTGATTGTCAAAATATCTCCAGACATTGTCACATGTCTCCTAGAGGGTAAGGTCACCCCCAGTCAGGAGCAACTGGGCTAGGAGGATTATAACTCAAGAATTTTAAAATAATGAGTTTTGTACTGCTTACTAAAGAAATGTGCATGCAATATAACAACAAGAGTTGGTTCATACAGAGAAATTTTGAGAATAAAAAAGTTCAAATTTAGAGGTGAACATTATTTTTAGTTTTAATATCTATGAATGAAAAATTTTCTATGTATAATGTTGTTTTCTTTAGGAAATAACCTTTTAGTGATGATAAAATATTAATTTATTGGAGAAAGTAATTCAGAAATCTGGGCTTGTTTTCTTAAGAATTTACTAAAATTTATATGAGGATAGTAGTATGATACAAAATAATATTATGGAAAGTGATCAATATAAGCTGGAGAAATTGTAGGTCTAAGAGATGTTGATTTATTTATTGGAAAGGAAGCAGAATAATAGTTTTAAAATATCAGAAAGCTAAAAGCTGATGGAAAAAGCATATCTGATGACATTTACCTGTGTATAAGTTTAGCAAAAATGAGGAAAAAAAATTATGTAAGAGACAAATGATAATTCAATCCATTGTCCTCATGAAATATAATTTTTAAAAATTATTTTATTTAATTATTTGGAGAGATTAGATAAAATTGTAATTACAATAAATTCCAACTTTGCTTAGCATCGCAGAGTTTATCTGGATAGTGAATTAAATATATGCTCCAGAATGAAGTAAGATGGTTTCAAAATATGTCCTTACCTTAATCCTGCCAATTTGCATGTACAAATCAATACTTGAAATGATTCTTTTCAAAGGCACATTATTTTTTTCCTTGTTTTTAAAGAGTAGAAAAAAATCAATATGCATTTTTATCAGTAAAATAGAGTGCAACTAATTCTTTCTGTGGGGGCCCAGCTGGCAGTGGTCTGTACTCTAAATCAAGACAAAAGTGTTTAGAAGTCAAACCTTTCAGATGTTCGTTACTCTGGCCAAAGCCTGTGTACTAGTTAAGATAGATGGTATTGGAATGGTGTCCAGCCTCAGTCGGGACTCTAACGGGTGTAATGAAAAGGACAGAAAAGATGGGAGACGTGATTTAAACCCTGAAATGCAGGCAGTCTAATCAAATGAAGCCACCATTTACTTTATCTCACCTTCACAGTCATATAATTGCTGCTTTCCTGGTTATGAATTAAAATGACATTCTTGCTTCTCATCCTGCATTTTACTTCCAGACTGTTCACACCAAATGGCTCCAACATGGCACCTCGTATCCTCTGTCTCAGCAAATATTCTCGCTTCTCATTTGGAGTCATATGGTAGTCTAAGGGCCCTCTGCCTTCCAGTGACAAGGCAGTGTCAGGAGTAACAGCTGAAATCCCAAGGGGAAAAAAGTAAATGTGTCCATTAGGCATTTCTTAGAGACTGTTCTGCAGCGACAAAAATACAAAACAGGACAATGATAATGTTACATTTTGGGAATTAACATCCCTCAACTCTACTCTTGAAAAAATAATTTCTATTTGTGAATGCCTATGAAGTTGATTTTGAATGCTTAAATTCATTTCAGAGCAATGATATGTAAAACACTTTAGGACAGTCATTAATCATTTGGAGAAATATTCACTAAAGTACCAGAGGTGCCAAAAATATGCATACACATATTAAGAGATGTTATCTATGTATTAATTTTAGTTCACTGTAATCAGAAGTGTCTGCACACTGATGCTAACCACACTGAGCGCCTCTTGTAATTGCAGAAGTCAAACATGGCTCATACTCATATTTTGTTATTGGTATATATTATTACAATTTTTGATACAGTTTTTCTTCCTTAAAATTTTTGTACATTTTTTGGCACTCTCTATATTTGCCACATGATATAAATCATGACTATCTGAAGATAGCCACCTGTTGGAAATGAGCACTCAAAAAATGTATAATCAGTCTCAAGATATTTCCAAAATTCATAAATGAATATATATTTTTATAGATAAAATGATTTGTGACCTTTAGTCTACAGCATCTTAGAAATTTAGGCCAAAAGGTGTACAATCAAATATTTATACTTGTAATTAATTCTGTTTGGCATAATCATCAGATGTAATCAGCATGTATAATTATAATTTATTATAATCTGAAAAAAGTTCACACCCCACAATTATAGGAGTTTAAGTTATAGTAACAAATAACATAACTGAAGAAAAGACAAAAAAAAATGAGCTCAAAAATATGTCAGCCCTGAAAGACACATTTGAAAAGAATGAATTTTCCAGTATGCGAATTGCATCATGACTTAAGAAAAAGAGTCCCAGGTATTTCTCTAGCTTATCACTCCTCTCATATTTCAGATATGTTTAGGTACCTGCTTGCTAAATACTCATTACTTTTTAAAAAAATCTTATAAAAAAACTTCTGTATTTTCATTATATCTGAAATAATTACACACAATTATACTTTCTGCCACTAAGATCTTTTAGATTATATTCTACCCTAAATTTCATCAAGCATTTCTACTCGTTTCCATAAATGAATCAAATGACTTCTTTAAAAGTGGCCTGATTTCCACAGCTTCAAATAAGTAACCACTTATTTGAAAATTAAGCAACTTTTATAAAAGAGGCCCCATTAGAGTTAGTGGGATATTTGGCTTGAAATGAGAGAACATCATTTCTATTGATAGCTTGAGCTTCATTAGTATCTTATTGACAATAACATTAGGGCTTAAAAGACAATTATCTGATGAAAGGATTTTAAAAGTAATATTCAAAACTAATTCAAGGACTTGCAAATTAAGGTGAAAGTATCAGCTTGAATCTTGGTAGATTATATGACTATTGTATAATGTTTTGAGCTCAGCATTTAGTGACTTAGTGTCTACACCTTTTTATTAAACACAAAAAAATTCACCAGAAAAATATCCCTCAAAGGTGATAATGTGAAACTAAAGCCTGAACACAGCCCTGCTCTATAAAATTGCCAAGTTTCTAAAAGGTAAAACAAAAAATAACTGAATGATATATTTGTAAGACCAACGCTGAAGATCTAACTAGCAATTATTTAAAAGGATATCAGTTCTCTTCATTTTAAAATATTAACTTTAAAATGTCACTGTATTATAATGAAAGCATGCATGTATTTGAGACTTCCAATTACATATTTATATATTCAATGGAACTTTTTGTTGTTATACTTCTCAGTGGCAGTTCCAGCTCATGCATATTTCTTGCAGTATCTACCTGTCAGGCCTTCTCTGCAGTGACACTGTTGCCACGACCAGTGGCCCATGCAAGCGCCACTATGCTGGCAGAGGCTGTGGGTACAAGCAACTTCCATGCTCAGATACCTGAAATGGAATCCCAAGAAAAAGCATAAAGCATGCGTGAGTTGGAAGGGAGCTGGTAAGGGTAGATGAAGACCATCAGGAACTGGTTCTGCTTTAAGTACTCTGTTATTTGATGTTTGGGTTACAACTACATTTGGAAAAACTCATTAAACCAAAAGTCAGGGCTCTCATACCTAGTCTGCCTCACACTGAGGAAGATGAAATAAAAACATCTCACACAATAAAATAATAAGGGAGACAATTTCTCCTTCAAATAATTCTTATTTAAGATGCCTGGATCACATGAACACTTGTTTAATATGTGCGACCGAGGGGCCATGTGTTTATTCCACACCCCTCTTCCAGACCACTCTGCAACTAATGCTCATCTATTGCCTACCATATGCCAAACCCCGTTCTAAGCAAAATGATGATGGAAGCAAAATGATGATGGAATACATATCCATGTAGCCTCCAGGTATCTGTTTTCCTTGTGAAATAGACAATGAAAAAAAAGAATATTTAAAAGTATATTTTAGAATGTGGGCAGTTATATGTGAATGTTAAGACAGAGAGAGGGATAGGAAGTGTGGGGGTTTGCTGGATCTTCAGTTCAGGCAGTGAAGGAAGGCCTTGTCTTTGGTAAGACCTAAATAAGGTAAGGGAGGAAAGTACAATGATAGAAGACTAAACCAGGCAGAGGAGACAGCAAGAGAGAAAGCCCTGGAGGGAAAGCCCATTAGTGCATTTGAGCAACACCACGAGGTCCCTCACCGTGGCATTGAGTGAACCCGGAGCAGGGAGGAGGATGGGAAGGGAAACCTGATTGCAGGGTGAGGACATAG
>NW_007134391.1:0-913 GCF_000164805.1 Carlito syrichta | reverse complement strand
GAAGACACAATGGAGAATAAGTGACATCTCTAATATTTATGCTCCATTACACCACTCTTTCACTGCAGAGACGTGGGCCAATAAGTTGATCAAGGCAGTAAGTGATGTGTCATTATTTAAATTTCTATGTTGCTGTTATTTCTGTTAAAGTCACATTTTAAAAAAGATTGATATTATGTTTCAGCATGAGGTGATTGTCAAATAAATATCTGTTGGTAATTGTCACATAAACTGTTCACAAATGTGTGTGGGGTTCCTCTCCTACACTTCTTTCTAGATCAGGGTCACGTGGAATTATTCATGAAGCCTTCCAAAGAATACTGGCTACATTCACCTTTTTTTTCTCTACTTTCACCCTCATCTCTACCACCTCATTTCATACCTTTTGAACATAATATTTTGATCTCTGATTATTGACTATTTTACAGTATGGATTTTTTGTGGGGGAAGTAAAATATCTTAACCTTTTCTGCAATACTTAGCATAATTAAACTATTTTAAATGTAAGATTTCTCTTTTTTTCAATTTCATGTGATAGTGAAGGTTAAATGAATCAATTTACATACCAGTCATCTGAAATTGCCATGATACTGACAGTGCAATACCCAGGTTCTTGGGTCTCAGAACAGGAGTTCACAGTCAAGGAAGCTGCCTGCAGAGCAAGTGAAAGACACATTCATCTTGGGCCCCATCATGCTCTAGCCTTTCCAGCCAACACTACCCAGGACTTGCTTTTACATGGACATGATTTGATGACACTTTGAGGTAATGTTTTATAATTATAGTATCATATTAAATTACGGGAAGATGTTTCCTTGATATCACTAAAACTAAAATTGCTATTATCTTTGAATGTAAGAGGTGAACGTTTGCTTTGAAATATCTCCCGTGTTTTATAGATGCAAAAGGATAA
>NW_007134390.1:0-5233 GCF_000164805.1 Carlito syrichta | reverse complement strand
GCAGGGACCCCATGGAGCTGGAGGCCTCCCTGCCTGCCCATTGTGTAAAACGGGTCCCTACTGCATCTTCAAGGCAAGGGGTGCCTAGTCCACAGAAGACGTACTACACTAGGGCCTCCACACAGCCAACTTGGAAGACCGGGAGCTCTGGCTCAGTTGGAGAAGTTGTCAGGGCCAAGGACAAGACCAGATTCCATGAGATCCATGCTCACAGGGTGGCCACAACCTGGGTCCAAAATTCGTGTGCGCTGGCCAAGTGGGAAGAGCAGAGCACAAGAACTCAAAACTGTAGCGGTTTAAATATACTGCTGAGATTTCTGTATGTTAGAATAATACAAATCCCCCTTCAATGAAGAAAAAAAAGAAACTTGCTTACCATTATCTTCCATCTTGTATTGAATCAGAATGGAAGAGAGAAAAGTCATTGTAACTGATGCTATTTCAAAATAAACATATATTTATTAAATGTTCCTAACAGCAAATGAAATATTTTCTCTTTGATAATAGATTGCTTGCTATGTGCATTGATCAGAAACAAATTATATTATAAAGTAGTTTCTGTCTTACGCTTTAATGAAATTGTTAATTATAGAAAGCACATATTTTACCCTTTAAAATTAATTATGGGTAGAGGGGAAAAAAGCAAGCAAAAATGTGGTAAAAAACATTGAATGTTGTTTCTTGATATTGCTGGAATGCATTCCAGCAATATAATATAGTTCTTTTTGTGTGTGTGTGTGTTGGAGTCTCACTCTGTCACCCAGACTGGAGTGCAGTGGCCGCTCCCGGTCATCGCAGCCTCGACCTGCTGGGCTCCGGCGATCCTTCTGCCTCTGCCTTCCAAGTAGCCGGAATTACAGGCATGTGCTACCACACCCGGCTGATTTTTTTTTTTATTTATTGTAGAGATGAGTTCTCGCTGCCCAGGCGGGGCTCAGGCAATCAACTCACCTCAGCCTCCCAAAGGTGTGGAATTATAGGCTGAACCACCAAGCCTGGCTATTATAATATATTTCTTAGATTACTGTAATAATTTCTCTCTTATTACACAAATATAAGGTTCATATAATCAAATAACTATACAATTTACCATATTTTTACAGATTTCTGTAGAGTGCAGAAATAAAACTATACTCATTTAGATATCAGGCTTATTCATTAACAAAATAATTTAGGAGCATTTACTTCATTGTTTTGACTAAACTTTCTTGTAGATAATTTAATGGTTTACACAATTCTATTCTTTTATCTGGGGTGAAATATCAATCTTAATCAGCAATTTTAAGCTTTAAATGTTAAAGTTAAAGTGAAAAACTATTACAATATCATTTTTTTTAGCAGTTACCTATTCAAAAGTCCTTGATAAATGTCAAAGATGGGGGAGTGCAGAGCAATAGTTTTGAAGATAAGGAAGAAATAAATAATAAACAAATAAGCCTTTGCATTTTATGTCACTATGCCAAGTATTTTTAATCATTAATAATGAAAAGATATGATGCATTTCCCTTCATACAAAAAATTTTGTTTAATAAACACAAGTCCTAAATAAATGTGTTAGTCTTGTGATAATATGAGTCACATAATAAAATAAATATAACTTATAATTGCAGAGATATCTCATTTTATTTCGCTTCACTTTATTGCATTTGCAGATATTATGTGTTTTTACAAATTAAAGATTTCTGGTGACAGCGCATCTATCAAGTCTATCAAAACCATTCTTCAAACAGCATGTGCTCACTTTATGACTCTGAGTTACATATGGATAATTTTTTCAATAAGACAAATTTTTCATGATTAGTCTATCTGTTATGGTGATCTGTGATCAGTGATGTGATCTTGAATTGGTATTATTTGTGGTATTATTTGTGGCCTATATGAACCCTGCCATATAAGATTACCATTGGCAAGCTTGCTGGGCTCAGTGGCTCAGCCTGTAATCCCGCACCTTTGGGAGGCTGAGGTGAGTGGACTGCCTGAGCCCACGGGTTTGAGACCTGCCTGGGCAAATTGGCGAGACCTCATCTCTACAATAAATAAAAAATTAGCCGGGCATGGTAGTGTGCACCTGTAGTTCCAGCTACTTGGAAGGCTGAGGCAGAAGGATCACCAGAGCCCAGCAGGCAAGGCTGCGGTGGCCTGGAGCGGCTACTGCATTCCAGTCTGGGTGACAGAGTGAGACTCCAACTCAAAAAAATATAAGAATTAAAAAATAAGATGGCAAGCTTAATGGACAGATGTTTCTTGTGTCCACACTGCCCCAACAATTGGCTGTCACCTGTCTCTCCCACAACAATACTGAAATTAAGTCAAGGAATAATCTTGCAGTGGCCTCTGAGTGTTTAAGTGAAGGGATGAATTTCATGTCTCTCACATTAAATCAAATCCTAAACATAATTCAGTGTAGTGAGGGAGGCATGTGGAAAACCAAAACAGGCCCAAAGTGAGGTCTCTTGTGCCAAACAGTTAACCAAGTAATGAATTCAAAGGACAAGTTCTTGAAGAATATCATAAGTACTATTTTAGTAAGCATACATATGAACAGAAAGTGACACAGCCTTACCACTGAGAGAAAGTTTGAGCACTCTGGACAGAAAATCAAATCAAGCACAACATTCCCTTGAGCCAACACCTAATCCAGAGCAAGGACTTAACTCTCTTCAATATTACAAAAGCTGAAAGAGGTGAAGAAGCTGCTGAAGAGAAGCTGGAATATATCAGAAGTTGGTTCATGAGATTTAGAGAAAAAGCCATCTCCACAACATACAAGTTCAGGGCAAAGCAGGAAGTGCTGATGGAGAAGCTGCAGCAAATTATCCAGAATATCTAGCTGAGGTCACTGGTGATGGTGGCTACACTAAAAACAGATTTTCAATGTAGATGAAACAGCCTTCTATTGGAAGAAGGTGCCACCTAGGACTTTCATAGTTAGAGAGAAGTCAATTCCTGGCTTCAAAGGGTCAAAGGACAGACTCTCTATAGACTAACGCAACTGGTGACTCAAAGTTGAAGCCAATGACCATTTATCTAGTTCCCCTAGAATTATGCTAAGTATACTCTGCCTGTGCTCTATCAATGAGACAACAAAGTCTGGCTGAGAGCATATCTGTTTGCTGCACAGTTTACTAAAGGTCTCAGGCCCACTGTTGAGTTCTACTACTCAGAAAAAAAGTTTACTTTCAAAATATCACTGCTCATTAGCAATGCATCTAATCACCCAAGAGCTCTGAGGCAGATGTCCAAGATTGGTGTTTTTTGTATGGCTGCTAAAACAGCATCCATTCTACGGCCAAAGGCTTGAGGAGTAATCTCAACTTTCAACTCTTATTATTTAAGAAATGCGTTTCATCAGGTTGTAGTTGCCATTGATCTCTCAATGGATCTGGGAAAGGTAAATTGAAAGCCTCTGGAAAAAATTCACCATTCTAGATTATGTGAAGAACATTCATGATTCATTGGATGAGGTCCAGACATCAACTTGGAAGAAGTTAATTCCAACCCTCATGGATGCCTTTGAAGGGTTCACAACTTCAGTGGAGGAGGAAGTCACTGCGGATAGGGTGGAAACAGCAAGAGAACTAGAACTTGAAGTGGAGCCTGAGGATGGGACTGTACATCCATGATCTTGTCACAAAACATAAAGGAATGAAAAGTTGATCCTTATGGATGAGCAAAGAAAGTTTACTAAGATAGAGTCTACACCTTGTGCCAATGCTGTGGACATTGTTGAAATGAAAACAGAGGATTTAGAATATCCCATAAACCTAGCTGATAAAGCAGCTGCAAAGTTTGAGAAATGATGGACATCAAGTTTGAAAGAAGCTCTACTGCTACCAAACAGCCCTGAATGCTACAGAGATTTCACAAAAGGGAAGTCCATTGGGGTTGAACAATTCACTCTTGTCTTACTTTAAGAAACTTCCTCAGTCACCCCAACCCTCAGCAACTTACACACTGGTCAGTAAGCAACCATGAACATCAAAAAGAGACCCTCCCAGCAAAAAGACTTCAATAGACTGAAGGATCAGATAATCCTTAGCATTTTTTAGCAATAGAGTATTTTAACTCAGGCATGTACATTGTTATGTAGACAAAATGATATTGCATACTTAATATGCTACAGGATAATGTAGACATAACTTTCAGATCCACTAGGAAATCAAAAAGTATGAGTGATTTGTTTTTTGCTATATTCACTTCATTGCAGTGGTTTGGAACCTAATCCATAATATCACAGAGGCATGCCTGGATACTCAGAAATCTTGACTATCATGAATTGGTAATTCTAAGAATATTATAGATAGTTAAAAAACCAACGTCATGCTACCAGTCTCATATTATAGACCTCAAGGATGACAGTATATCAAGGTACTTGTGTAATAAAGATGACTAAGAATAGTACTATAGGACACACCAGTATGGAAATTGGAACTGGCATCCAATTCCTGAGCAATACCCGAAATGCACCGGCCATAAGAGATAAGATAGACAAGTGGGACCTCATTAAACTGACAAGCTTCTGCAAAGCCAAAAAAAATCAAGAGAGCAGGGAGACAGCCCACAGACTGGGAAAATGTATTTGCCAACTCCAGGTCTGACAAAGGCCTAATATCTTGGATCTATAAGGAACTCAAATGTGCTGAAAAGAAAAAAAAACCAAACAACCCCATTATAAAGTGGGAAAAGATATGAACAGATACTTCTCCAAGGAAGACATCCGAGAGGCCAACAGACACATGAAGAAATGTTCAACCTCACTAATCATCAAGGAGATGCAAATTAAAACCTAACTGAGATATCACATAACTCCAGTCAGAATGACAATTTTCAATAACTCAAAAAATAACAGATGCTGGAGAGGATGTGGAGAATAGGGAACACTACTACACTGTTGGTGGGAGTATAAACTAGTGCAACCTCTGTGGAAAGCAGTGTGGTGATTCCTAAAAGTTCTAAATATCGACCTCCCATATGACCCTGCAATTCCCCTACTGGGAATATACCCTGAAGAACTCAAACTACTCTATAAAAAAGATACCTGCACACGAACGTTTATCGCAGCATTGTTCACAATAGCAAGAACCTGAAACCAACCATGCTGTCCATCAAAAGAGGACTGGATTTAAAAAATGTGATACATATACACGATGGAATACAATGTAGCCATAAAAAACCCATGAATTTCGCAGCAACCTGAATGGAACTAGAGTCTATAATACTGAGTGATCTCTCA
>NW_007134389.1:0-828 GCF_000164805.1 Carlito syrichta | reverse complement strand
ATAAATCTTAATCAGCAATTTTAAGCTTTAAATGCTGAAGTTAAAGTGAAAAACTATTACAATATCATTTTTTTTAGCAGTTACCTATTCAAAAGTCCTTGATAAATGTCAAAGATGGGGGAGTGCAGAGCAATAGTTTTGAAGATAAGGAAGAAATAAATAATAAACAAATAAGCCTTTGCATTTTATGTCACTATGCCAAATATTTTTAATCATTAATAATGAAAAGATATGATGCATTTCCCTTCATGCAAAAAATTTTGTTTAATAAACACAAGTCCTAAATAAATGTGTTAGTCTTGTGATAATATGAGTCACATAATAAAATAAATATAAGTTATAATTGCAGAGATATCTCATTTTATTTCACTTCACTTTATTGCATTTGCAGATATTATGTGTTTTTACAAATTAAAGATTTCTGGTGATGGCACATCTATCAAGTCTATCAAAACCATTCTTCAAACAGCATGTGCTCACTTTATGACTCTGAGTTACATATGGATAATTTTTTCAATAAGACAAATTTTTCATGATTAGTCTATCTGTTATGGTGATCTGTGATCAGTGATGTGATCTTGAATTGGTATTATTTGTGGTATTATTTGTGGCCTATATGAACCCTGCCACATAAGATTACCATTGGCAAGCTTGCTGGGCTCAGTAGCTCAGCCTGTAATCCCACACCTTTGGGAGGCTGAGGTGAGTGGACTGCCTGAGCCCACGGGTTTGAGACCTGCCTGGGCAAATTGGCGAGACCTCATCTCTACAATAAATAAAAAATTAGCCGGGCATGGTAGTGTGCGCCTGTAGTTCCAGCTACTTGGA
>NW_007134388.1:0-828 GCF_000164805.1 Carlito syrichta | reverse complement strand
CGGCCAAAGGCTTGAGGAGTAATCTCAACTTTCAACTCTTATTATTTAAGAAATGCGTTTCATCAGGTTGTAGTTGCCATTGATCTCTCAATGGATCTGGGAAAGGTAAATTGAAAGCCTCTGGAAAAAAATTCACCATTTTAGATTATGTGAAGAACATTCATGATTCATGGGATGAGGTCCAAACATCAACTTGGAAGAAGTTAATTCCAACCCTCATGGATGCCTTTGAAGGGGTCACAACTTCAGTGGAGGAGGAAGTCACTGCGGATAGGGTGGAAACAGCAAGAGAACTAGAACTTGAAGTGGAGCCTGAGGATGGGACTGTACATCCATGATCTTGTCACAAAACATAAAGGAATGAAAAGTTGATCCTTATGGATGAGCAAAGAAAGTTTACTAAGATAGAGTCTACACCTTGTGCCAATGCTGTGGACATTGTTGAAATGAAAACAGAGGATTTAGAATATCCCATAAACCTAGTTGATAAAGCAGCAGCAAAATTTAAGAAATGATGGACATCAGGTTTGAAAGAAGCTCTACAGCTACCAAACAGCCCTGAATGCTACAGAGATTTCATGAAAGGGGAGTCTATTGGGGTTGAACAATTCACTCTTGTCTTACTTTAAGAAACTTCCTCAGTCACCTCAACCCTCAGCAACCTACACACTGGTCAGTCAGCAACCATGAACATCAAAAAGAGACCCTCCCAGCAAAAAGACTTCAATAGGGGAGACGGGGAAAGATGGCGACGGCATAGGTGAACTGGTGAGATTCTCTGAACCCCTGTGTCTCTCTCTCACCTGATAGTTGGGACCAAGACTGCAA
>NW_007134387.1:0-1374 GCF_000164805.1 Carlito syrichta | reverse complement strand
CAAGACAACAAATGAGAAGACTAACTCCTAGACACATAATAAATCGCCTAAATAAAGTAGGCACAAAAGAAAAAATCCTAAAGGCAGCAAGAGAAAAAGGCCAGATCACCTACCATGGAAGACCAATCAGAATAGCAGCAGATTTATCTGCAGAAACCATGAAGGCTAGGAGAGCTTGGAGCCCTATCTTCAAAGTCCTAAAAGATAAAAAATTTGAACCAAGAATAACATACCCGGCCAAGCTAAGCTTCATCAGTGAGGGAGAATTAAAATCTTTCCCAGATATCCAATCCCTAAGAACTTATGCTGCCACCAAACCATCTCTACCTGAAACACTTAAGAAAGTACTAAAAACAGAAGAAAAGGAAAAAAGAACAACGTTCTTCACAAGAGTACAGGGAAAAGAATAAAATATACAGGAACCAACCACAAAACCAAAAGAAAGACAAAAAAAAAAAAAAGAAAAACCCAAGTGGAAGAACAACAACTCAATAAGAGCTCCATGATAGGGACGAACTCTCACATTTCAAAAATTAGTTTGAATGTGAATGGACTAAACACACCACTGAAAAGACATAGAATGACAAAATGGATAAACTATCACCGGGCAACAATATACTGCCTTCAGGAGACCCATCTCGCTAGAAAGGACATACACAGACTCAAAGTAAGAGGATGGAAAACAAATTTTCAGGTGAATGGAACACAAAAGAAAAGGAGGAGTCGCGATCCTAATTTCAGACAAAATACCATTAAGCTATCAAAAAATTTAAAAAGATACAGAGGGCCACTACATAATGATAAAAGGTTCACTCCATCAACAAGAAATATCTATCCTAAACATATATGTACCCAACATAAGTGTGCCAACATTCATAAAGCAACTTCTAGGAAAACTAAAGAAAGACCTTGACTCTAACACCATAATAACTGGGGACATTAACACACCACTCACAACCCTAGACAGATCATCAGGACAAAAAATCAGCAAGGAGATCCGAAACCTCAATGAGACTCTGGACCAAATGGACTTAATTGATACCTATAGAACACTCCATCCAAATACCACAGAATACACATTCTACTCATCACCACATGGAACATATTCTAAGATCAACCACACAATTGGACACAAATCAAGTATAAGCAAATTTAAAAGGACTGAAATTCTATCATGCACCTTCTCGGACCACAGTGGAATAAAAATAAACATCGACACCAACAAAGTCCCCCCAAAACCCACAAAGACATGGACACTAAAAAGCATGATGCTAAACAACTCCTGGGTCAATGATGACATCAAAACAGAGATCAAAAGATACCTGGAAACAAATGAAAATGAAGAAACATCTTACCAAAATCTCTTGGGTGCCT
>NW_007134386.1:0-905 GCF_000164805.1 Carlito syrichta | reverse complement strand
ACTTGCCTTGGAAGCTCTGCCACAAACCCAGTACACAAGTGGAGTAGCAAGTGGTGGATTTCTTCTCCTAGCACCTCCCTTTGGCCAACAATGATCATTTCACAAAGCAATTATCTGGTGAGCTTATTTAGACAGGCTATAGCAAATCAAACCATTATGCAATCAAAGACATGATCAGGGCATCCTCCACACCCTTTGTTTACTGACCCACTGACTTCAGGCACAATGCGAGTTGGGGAAGCCCTTGGAGGGTTTATGAACTTATACAGTGTAATTTCATTAACAACACCAACTTGGAATCCTATAGGTTTAAGCTGAATAAGAATTTATATGCTGCAAACAGATGTACTCTATTACTTGTTTTACCTTTTAAGTGGTTTTTCTCAAAAGTTAAATCTTCTAATTAATAAGTGAATGAAATGTTTAAGCAATCTTACTTTCATATGAAAAGTAAAATGATATTTCTAAATCTAAGTGCAATTAATAAAAAACACAATCATAATAGTCTAATAAATAGTTTACTAAATTCAAGTACCTTTACCTATATTAATCCCACTGTATAGATGGAGAAATTAAGGTACACTGAGAAAACCAGATTTTTTCCTAAAAAGATAACAGCAAAGAATTTCCCACTGACCACCTTAAAATGCAAATGTCACACACTATTTACTTATAAGTAAACATTAAACATTAGGTCTATAATTGGAATGCGTCTCTAAGGGGATATTATTGGAAATGGAACCAGCCTGGGCAACATATTGGGAAGGAAGGAAGGAAGGAAGGAAGGAAGGAAGGAAGGAAGAAGGAAGGAAGGAAGGAAGGAAGGAGAAATCCGTGAAAGAACTAGTAGTAACACCTCACAAGGTAACAAGGTATTAAACAAGAAAAAGAAAGTCACCAAATCA
>NW_007134385.1:0-983 GCF_000164805.1 Carlito syrichta | reverse complement strand
TTAGAAGATTTTAGAGAAACCTTTAAAAGGAAAGCTAATCATTCTCCCCTAGCTGAATTTGCATCCAACGACTAAACAATTACACCTGAATTATATTGCCACTCTGGAAAGAACTGGGACTTCTTTGATCATGGAGTTAAAAATGAGGGCATAATAATCCATCTACTGACACATTCATTTGTATGAACTATTCTAGGTCCTGACAGAAATCTGGTACAAGCATGAGGGAAGAGAGTGTTCTATCACCTACATATTTTTAAACCTGTCCATTTTGGTGTTACCCTACATTAAACATTTCACTACTGTTTTATAAAGACTTCAACTAGCAATACTTTTACTATTAGTAACACAGTAAAGCAGTAAAGAGAAAGAAGCATTTACAAAACCTGTGGGCCACCTTTGTTAAAGATGTCACTTGCCTTGGAAGCTCTGCCACAAACCCAGTACACAAGTGGAGTAGCAAGTGGTGGATTTCTTCTCCTAGCACCTCCCTTTGGCCAACAATGATCATTTCACAAAGCAATTATCTGGTGAGCTTATTTGGACAGGCTATAGCAAATCAAACCATTATGCAATCAAAGACATGATCAGGGCATCCTCCACACCCTTTGTTTACTGACCCACTGACTTCAGGCACAATGTGAGTTGGGGAAGCCCTTGGAGGGTTTATGAACTTATACAGTGTAATTTCATTAACAACACCAACTTGGAATCCTATAGGTTTAAGCTGAATAAGAATTTAAATGCTGCAAACAGATGTACTCTATTACTTGTTTTACCTTTTAAGTGGTTTTTCTCAAAAGTTAAATCTTCTAATTAATAAGTGAATGAAATGTTTAAGCAATCTTACTTTCATATGAAAAGTAAAATGGTATTTCTAAATCTAAGTGCAATTAATAAAAAACACATTCATAATAGTCTAATAAATAGTTTACTAAATTCAAGTACCTTTACCTATATTATTTCCACTGTATAGATGGAGA
>NW_007134384.1:0-734 GCF_000164805.1 Carlito syrichta | reverse complement strand
TTCAACTAGCAATACTTTTACTATTAGTAACACAGTAAAGCAGTAAAGAGAAAGAAGCATTTACAAAACCTGTGGGCCACCTTTGTTAAAGATGTCACTTGCCTTGGAAACTCTGCCACAAACCCAGTACACAAGTGGAGTAGCAAGTGTTGGATTTCTTCTCCTAGCACCTCCCTTTGGCCAACAATGCTCATTTCACAAAGCAATTATCTGGTGAGCTTATTTGGACAGGCTATAGCAAATCAAACCATTATGTAATCAAAGACATGATCAGGGCATCCTCCACACCCTTTGCTTACTGACCCACTGACTTCAGGCACAATGCGAGTTGGGGAAGCCCGTGGATGGTTTATGAACTTATACAGTGTAATTTCATTAACAACACCAACTTGGAATCCTATAGGTTTAAGCTGAATAAGAATTTATATGCTGCAAACAGATGTACTCTATTACTTGTTTTACCTTTTAAGTGGTTTTTCTCAAAAGTTAAATCTTCTAATTAATAAGTGAATGAAATGTTTATGCAATCTTACTTTCATATGAAAAGTAAAATTGTATTTCTAAATCTAAGTGCAATTAATAAAAAACACATTCATAATAGTCTAATAAATAGTTTACTCAATTCAAGTACCTTTACCTATATTAATCCCACTCTAAAGATGGAGAAATTAAGGTACACTGAGAAAACCAGATATTTTCCTAAAAAGATAACAGCAAAGAATTTCCCACTGACC
>NW_007134383.1:0-842 GCF_000164805.1 Carlito syrichta | reverse complement strand
GGGTTAGAAGCTGGAACATAGGTAATAGCAGTCTTTATATGCAGAATCTATATTATCTGTAGTTCAGGAGAATTAAGAAACCTCTTTTACACGCTTCCTCCGTCACAATATCTACATGACATCTTGCTAATGGCAAAACAAGAATCAGCGTTTTCAAACGGGCTTCTGGGGAAAGGGAGTCCTCATATACAGGATATTACATTGTTCCTCGGTAAAGAAGAATAAGGAATCTGTGATACAGTACTCCACAATTCGAAAAATTCTCCGAATGTCTTGCTGCGGTGTAAACAAGATTCAAGTCTTCGAGTTCATCTTATGTTTCAGAGATATTTGGCTTGTGGGTATTATGAATCAGTCATTTCACAACTCCAGCAACAATCTGGTCCTCTTAGAGTTGTAATCGGATATCTGGTAGTACAAATCCCTTAAGTTCCTCGGGACAATTAAGGCCAGATTCCTGGAAAAAATGTATCATATTGCCGTATTTGGAAGTAACTTTGGTCTTCAGATGAACTTGGTAATTCTTAAATTTCCGTTTGTACTTTATTTGTAGAGGGGCCAAGGGCTTTGCAGTTGCCAAATGTTTAGTATGAATTATTAAAATGTAACCAGGATCAATGGAATCCACGTCCCTAGGAAACATCTGGGCATCTGCATTATTGTACACAGAGTTTTGGAATCCACATGGTCAGGGAAATTCAGGGCATTTTGCTGAGAACGGAAAGGGAATCCGGCTCTTGGAGTTCTCAATCACCTAAATTCACATAGTCTCTTAATAAGGTTTAATCAGCAATCTGGGCTTCGATGTCGCCACATTTTAGTGTGTCTTTTGAAAAGGGACG
>NW_007134382.1:0-1013 GCF_000164805.1 Carlito syrichta | reverse complement strand
CTTAAATTTCCGTTTGTACTTTATTTGAAGAGGGGCCAAGGGCTTTGCAGTTGCCAAATGTTTAGTATGAATTATTAAAATGTAACCAGGATCAATGGAATCCACGTCCCTAGGAAACATCTGGGCATCGGCATTATTGTACACAGAGTTTTGGAATCCACATGGTCAGGGAAATTCAGGACATTTTGCTGAGAACGGAAAGGGAATCCGGCTCTTGGAGTTCTCAATCACCTAAATTCACATAGTCTCTTAATAAGGTTTAATCAGCAATCTGGGCTTCGATGTCGCCACATTTTAGTGTGTCTTTTGAAAAGGGACCAGGAATCTTGGGTTCCAATACTCAAGAACTTTATGGGAGTCTTTCTCTTGATATCCAAGCAACTGAAATATCTTGGCGTCATGCTGAGAATGAAGCAGGAATTTCAGTAATTGGAGTCCTCATATACAGAACACTACACGGCCTGTTGCTATGGAAGAATAAGGAATCTTGTTTACAGGAGACCTCCATCCCAAAAACCTATAGACCGCCTTGCTAAGAGATAACCACCATTCAGGTTTTGGGAGTAGGAATCTGGATAAAGGGATTCCTCGTATACAGGAAACTGCACTGTCTATTGCTAAAGGAGAATAATGAATCTGGTTTACACGTGTGATCCATCCCAGTAAATCTTCAGGGCTTTTTGCTAAGGGCTAAACACGAATTTCGGTTTTTGAAGCATAAAGTAGGGAAATGAATTCCTCATATAGAGGCACATACACTGACTTTTCCTATGAAATTATAAGGAATTTGGGTGACATGTTATCTCAATCTCCAAAAAAATATACGGCGTCTTCCTAAGATCTAAACAAGAATCAAGCTTTTGACGCATGTAACTGTGAACAGGAGTACTCATATACAGGTAACTGCACGGCTGTTGCTAAAAATAAGGAATCTCTGTTATACGCATCCTCAGTCCTGAAAATCTACAGTGCATCTTGCTGATGGCTTAAGGAAAAATCAGGGATTCGAGGGA
>NW_007134381.1:0-771 GCF_000164805.1 Carlito syrichta | reverse complement strand
GATCCATCCCAGTAAATCTTCAGGGCTTTTGCTAAGGGCTAAACACGAATTTCGGTTTTTGAAGCATAAAGAAGGGAAATGAATTCCTCATATAGTGGCACATACACTGACTTTTCCTATGAAATTATAAGGAATTTGGGTGACATGTTTCTCAATCGCCAAAAAAATATACGGCGTCTTCCTAAGATCGAAACAAGAATCAAGCTTTTGACGCATGTAACTGTGAACAGGAGTACTCATATACAGGTAACTGCACGACTGTTGTTAAAAATAAGCAATCTCTGTTATACGCGTCTTCAGTCCTGAAAATCTACAGTGCATCTTGCTGATGGCTTAAGGAAAAATCAGGGATTCGAGGCATGAATGTCGGTAATAGCAAACCTCATATACAGGAAACTACATGACCTCTTGCTAATAAAAGAAAAGAAATCTGTTTTCCACGGTTCCTCTATCAAAAAATCTCCATGACTTCTTACTAAGGGCTAAACAAGAATCAGGGTTTCGAAACAGGAATCAAGGGAAAGAGAGTTCTCTCATACAGGACACTACATGACCTCCAATTAAGTACGAATAAAGAATCATGGTGGTAGGTGCCCTCAATCCAAAAAATTCCCAGGTTGTCTGTTATGGAAAAAACAAGAAACAGACCTTCGAGCTCCCCAAATGTCTCAGAGCAATTTAGCATTCGGATATTATGAATCGGTCATTTCAGGACTCCAGCAACATTCTGGTCCTCTTAAAAGTTGTAAATGGTGTTGGGAACTCCAAGTC
>NW_007134380.1:0-4529 GCF_000164805.1 Carlito syrichta | reverse complement strand
CAGCCCCTTGCCAAGGGTGGAAAAGAATCGGGGTTATAGCAGTCCTCAATTCTTAAAATCAACAGGTCATCTTCTGTGGGCTAAACAAGAATCAGGGTTTAGAAGCTGGAACATAGATAATAGCAGTTCTCATATGCAGAATCTACAAGATCTCTATCTAAGCAGAATTAAGAAACCTCTTTTACACGGTTCCTCTGTCACAATATGTACATGATATCTTGTTAATTGCAAAACAAGAATCAGGTTTTCTAAACAGGATACTGCGAAAAGGGAGTCCTCATATACAGGACATTACACAGCCCCTCGGTGAAGAAGAATAAGGAATCTGTGATACACTAGTCCACTATCCGAAAAATACTCAGGGTGTCTTGCTGTGGTATAAACAAGAATGAAGACTTTGAGCTCATCTCATGTTTCAGAGATATTTGGATTGTGGGTATTATGAATCAGTCATTTCAGGACTCCAGCAACATTCTGGTCCTCTTAAGAGTTGTAATCGGTAATTTGGTAGTACAAGTCCCGTAGGTTCCTTGGGAAAATAAAGGGCAGTTTACCAGTAAAAAGTATCATCTTGCCGTATTTGGATGTAACTTTGGTCTTAACATGAACTTGGTAATCTTAAAATTTCCGTTTATACTTTATTTGTAGAGGGGCTGAGGGTTTTGCAGTTGCCAAATATTTAGTACGTATTATTAAAATGTAACCAGGATCCATGGATTCCACGTCCCTAGAAAACATCTGGACATCTGCATTTTTGTACACAGAGTTTTGAAATCCACATGGACAGGGAAATTCAGGACATCTTGCTAAGAGCGTAAAGGGAATCTGATTCTTGGAGTGACCAATCGCCTAAATCTACAAACTATCTTGAAAAGGTTTAATCAGCAATCTGGGCTTCTATGTCGCCATTTTTTAGTGTGTCTTTTGAAAAGGGACCAGGAATCTTGGGTTCCAATTCCTTAAGAACTTTATGGGAGTCTTTCTCTTGATATCCAGCAACTGGAATTCTAGGTCACCTGCAAATATCTTGTCGTCTTGCTGAGAATGAAACAGGAATTTCAGTAATGGGATTCCTCATATACAGAACACTACACGACCTGTTGCTATGGAAGAATAAGTAATCTTGGTTACACGAGGACTCCATCCCAAAAACCTACAGACTGTCTTGCTAAGAGATAACCAGCATTCAGGTTTTGGGAGTAGGAATCTGGAAAATGGGAGTCCTCATATATAGGAAACTGCACTGTCTATAGCTAAAGGAGAATAAGGAATCTGGTTTACACTTGTCCTCCATCCCAATAAAATTTCAGGGTTTCTTTCTAAGGGCTAAACACGAATTTGGGTTTTTTAAGCACAAACTAGGGAAATGAAATCCTCATATAGAGGCAAATGCACTGACTTTTCCTAAAAAAGAAGAAGGAATGTGGGTGACATGTTTTCTCAATCTCCAAAAAAGTATACGGCGTCTTCCTAAGATCTAAACAAGAATCAAGCTTTCGACGTATGTATCTGTGAACAGGAGTACTCATATACAGGTAACTGCATGGCTGTTGCTAAAAGTAAGGAATCTGCGTTATACTAGTCCTCAGTCCTCAAAATCTACAGGGCATTTGCAGATGGCTAAGGAAGAATCAGGGATTCGAGGCATGAATGTGGGTAATAGCAATCCTCATATACAGGAAAGTATATGGCCTCTTGCTAATGAGAGAGATGAAATCTGTTTTCCATGATTCTTCTATCCAAAAATATACATGACCTCTTACTAAGGGCTAAACAAGAATCAGGGTTTCGAAAAAAGAATCAAGGGAAAGAGAGTCCTCACATACAGGACACTACAAGGCCTCCAACTAAGTATGAATAAGGAATCATTGCTGCACGCATCCTCAATCCAGAAAATTCCCACGTTGTCTACTATGGGAAAAGCAAGAAATACATCTCTGAGTTCCCCAAATGTTTTAGAGCAACTTAGCATTCCGATATTATGAATCAGTCATTTCAGGACTCCAGCAACATTCTGGTCCTCTTAAAAACTGTAAATTGTATTTTGCACTCTAAGTCCGTTACGTTCCTGAGAGCAACTATGGCCAGATTCCAGGACAAAAAGAATCTTCTTGCCGTATTTGGATGTAACACTGGTACAAAAGTGAAATCTGTAATACTTCCCTTTCCATGTCTCTTGATTTTGTAACGAGACAAGGGTTTTGCACTTACCAAATGTTTACTAAGTACTTTTAATGGTAACCAGGAATCATGGAATCCACGAACTTAGGAAACTTCTCGGCATCTGTCTTTGGATATACTGAATTTGGAATACAAATCGACAGGAATAATCAGGGCATCTTACTGTGAATAAAAAGGAAATCCGGATCTAGGAGTTCTCATTTCCTGGAATCTACAGGGCCTCTTGATAAGGTTTAATCAGCAATCTGGTCTTCTGGGTCCATATATTTTTAAAGCTACTTGCTCCGTGGATACGCTAAATCTGTCATTACAGATGCTCAGGATCTTTCTGGTACTCTTGTTAGTTGTAATCTAGGATTTGGCCCTAGAAATCCTTTTGTTTCCTGGGACCATCTACGACCATAATCATATTCCCCAGAATTAAAAGGTATATTTGTACAAAATTCCTCGATTCAGGTGACCTCAAAGTACAGAAAATTCTTGTGGGTGGGCAGGTAGGAATTGGGTTTTTGGGTTTGGAATATTTCACATTTTGGGGAGGTCTTGTGAAGGGGAACCAAGAATCTTGGATTCCAGTTCCCAAAGAACATTATGGACGTCTTTCTCTTGATATCCAAAAAACTGGAATTCTCGGTCTACAGGAACTGTCTTGGCATCCTGCAGAGTGAAGCAGGAGAGCTGGGTAGTCGAGGTCATCATACACAGGAATCTACACGTCATATTGGTATGGAAGTATAAGGAATCTTCCTTATATGAGTCCTGAATCCCAAAATTACAGGCCGTCTCCCTAAGTGGTAACCATGAATCAGATTTTTGAAGTAGGAATATGGGTAATGTGTGTCCTCACATACAGGAAACTTCACTGCTATTGCTAAGTAAGAATAAGGAATCTGCGTTACTCGGGTCCAAAATCGCAAAAAAGCTTAAGGTCATCTTGCTATGGGCTAAACATGAATCATGGTGTTTTCGAGCATGAATCTGGAAAATGGAGTCCTTATTTAGAGTCAACTACATGACCTTTTGGTAAGAAAGAATAAGGAATCTGGGTTACACGAGTCCTCAATCCCAAAAATCTACAGAGCATCTTGGAAAGTTCTAAAGAGAATCAGAGTTTCGAAGCAGGGTGTATCTAATGAGAGTCCTATTATACAGGAAAATACACAGCCCCTTGCCAAGGAAGAAAAAGAATCGGGGTTATAGCAGTCCTCAGTTTTTAAAATCAGCAAGCCATCTGTTGTGGGCTGAACAAAATTCAGGGTTAAGAAGCTTGAACATAGATAATAGCAGTCCTCATATGCAGAATCTATAATGATCTCTTAGCTAAAGAGAACTAAGAAACCTCTTTATACAGTTCCTCCATTGCAATATCTACATGACAATCTTGCTAATAGCAAAACAAGAATCAGGGTTTCCAAACAGGATTCTGGGGAAAGGAAGTCCTCATATATAGATATTACACGGCCGCTCAGTAAAAAAGAATAAGGAATCTGTGATACACTAGTCCACAATCCTAAAAATTCTTGGGGTGTCATGCTGAAGTATAAACAAAAATCGAGGCTTTGAGCTCGTCTCATGTTTTAGAGATATTTGGCTTGTGGGTATTATGAATCAGTCATTTCAGAACTCCAGCAGCATTCTGGTCTTCTTGAGAGTTGTAATCTGATATCTGGTATTACAAATCCCTTAAGATCCTCGGGACAATTAAGGCCAGAATCCCGGAAAAAAAGTATCATATTGCCGTATTTGGAGATAATTTTGGTTAAGATGAACTTGGTAATCCTTAAATTTCCGTTTGTACTTTATTTGTAGAGGGTCCGAAGGTTTTGCAGTTGCCAAATATTTATTATGAATTATAAAATTGTAACCAGGATCAATGGAATCCACATCCCTAGGAAATATCTCAGCATCTGCATTTTTGTACACAGCGTGTTGGAATCCACATGGACAAGTAAATTCAGGGCATCTTGCTGAGAACGGAAAGGGAATTCAGTTCTTGGAGTTCTCAATCGCCTAAATCTACAAAGTCTCTTGATAAAGTTTAATCAGCAATCTGGGCTTCTATGTCGCCACATGTTTAGTGTGTCTTTGGAAAAGGGGCCAGGAATCTTGGGTTCAAATTCCTCAATAAGTTTATGGGAGTCTTTCTCTTGATATCCAAGCAACTGGAATTCTAGGTTACCAGGAAATATCTTGGCGTCTTGCTGAGAATGAAGCAGCAATTTCAGTAATGGGAGTCCTCATATACAGAACACTACACGACCTGTTGCTACGGAAGAATGAGGAATCTTGTTTACAAGAGGCCTCCATCCCAAAAAACCTTCAGACTGTCTTGCTAAGAGATAACCACC
>NW_007134379.1:0-834 GCF_000164805.1 Carlito syrichta | reverse complement strand
TATGTACATGATATCTGTTAATTGCAAAACAAGAATCAGGTTTTCTAAACAGGATACTGCGAAAAGGGAGTCCTCATATACAGGACATTACACAGCCCCTCGGTGAAGAAGAATAAGGAATGTGTGATACACTAGTCCACTATCCGAAAAATACTCAGGGTGTCTTGCTGTGGTATAAACAAGAATGAAGACTTCGAGCTCTTCTCATGTTTCAGAGATATTTGGATTGTGGGTATTATGAATCAGTCATTTCAGGACTCCAGCAACATTCTGGTCCTCTTAAGAGTTGTAATCGGTAATTTGGTAGTACAAGTCCCGTAGGTTCCTTGGGAAAATAAAGGGGAGTTTACCAGTAAAAAGTATCATCTTGCCGTATTTGGATGTAACTTTCGTCTTAACATGAACTTGGTAATCTTAAAATTTCCGTTTATACTTTATTTGTAGAGGGGCTAAGGGTTTTGCAGTTGCCAAATATTTAGTACGTATTATTAAAATGTAACCAGGATCCATGGATTCCACGTCCCTGGAAAACATCTGGACATCTGCATTGTTGTACACAGAGTTTTGAAATCCACATGGACAGGGAAATTCAGGACATCTTGCTAAGAGCAGAAAGGGAATCCGATTCTTGGAGTTACCAATCGCCTAAATCTACAAACTATCTTGAAAAGGTTTAATCAGCAATCTGGGCTTCTATGTCGCCATTTTTTAGTGTGTCTTTTGAAAAGGGACCAGGAATCTTGGGTTCCAATTCCTTAAGAACTTTATGGGAGTCTTTCTCTTGATATCCAGCAACTGGAATTCTAGGTCACCTACAAATATCTTGTCGTCTGG
>NW_007134378.1:0-768 GCF_000164805.1 Carlito syrichta | reverse complement strand
TAAGGTCTAAACAAGAATCAAAGCTTTCGTCGCATGTATCTGTGAACAGGAGTACTCATATACAGGTAACTGCACGGCTTTTGCTACAAATAAGGAATATGGGTATATGAGTCCTCAGTCCTGAAAATCTACATGGCATCTTGCTGACGGCTAAAGAAGAATCAGGGATTCGAGGCATGAATGTGGGTAATGGCAATCCTCATATAGAGGAAACAACATGGCCTCTTGCTAATAGAAGAGAAGAAATATGTTTTCCACGGTTCCTCTCTCAAAAATTCTACATGTCTTCTTACTAAGGGCTAAACAAGAATCTGGGTTTCGAAAAAATCTGGGAAATGGAGTCCTTATTTACAGGCAACTACATGACCTTTTACTAAGAAAGAATAAGGAATCTGGGTTACACGAGTCCTCAATCCCAAACATCTGCAGAGCATCTTGTAATGTGCTAAACAGGAATCAGAGTGTCGAAGCAGGATGTATCTAATGAGAGTCCTAATATACAGGAAAATACACAGCCCCTTGCCAAGGAAGAGAAAATATCAGGGTTATAACAGTTCTCAGTCCTAAATATCAACAGACCATCTTCTGTGGGCTAAACAAGAATCAGGTTTCAGAAGCTGGAACATAGTTAATAGCAGTCCTCATATGCCGAATATACACGATCTCTAGCTAAGGAGAAATAAGAAACCCCTTTTAAATGATTCCTCTGTCACAATATCTACATGACATCTTGCTAATGGCAAAACAAGAATCAGGGTTTCCAAACGG
>NW_007134377.1:0-981 GCF_000164805.1 Carlito syrichta | reverse complement strand
CTGACGGCTAAAGAACAATCAGGGATTCGAGGCATGAATGTGGGTAAAGGCAATCCTCATACAGAGGAAACAACATGGCCTCTTTCTAATAAAAGAGAAGAAATATGTTTTCCACGGTTCCTCTCTGAAAAAATCTACATGTCTTCTTACTAAGGGCTAAACAAGAATCTGGGTTTCGAAAAAATCTGGGAAATGGAGTCCTTATTTACAGGCAACTACATGACCTTTTACTAAGAAAGAATAAGGAATCTGGGTTACACGAGTCCTCAATCCCAAACATCTGAAGAGCATCTTGGAATGTGCTAAACAGGAATCAGAGTGTCGAAGCAGGATGTATCTAATGAGAGTCCTAATATACAGGAAAATACACAGCTCCTTGCCAAAGAAGAGAAAATATCGGGGTTATAACAGTTCTCAGTCCTAAATATCAACAGACCATCTTCTGTGGGCTAAACAAGAATCAGGGTTCAGAAGCTGGAACATAGTTAATAGCAGTCCTCATATGCAGAATATACACGATCTCTAGCTAAGGAGAAATAAGAAACCCCTTTTAAATGATTCCTCTGTCACAATATCTACATGACATCTTGCTAATGGCAAAACAAGAATCAGGGTTTCCAAACAGGATTCTGGGGAAAGGGCGTCCTCATATACAGGACATTACATGGCCCCTCACTAAGGATGAATACGGAATCTGAGATACAGTAGTCCACAATCCGAAAAGTTCTCAGGGTGTCTTGCTGCAGTATAAACAAGAATCAAAGCTTCGAGCTCGTCTCATGTTTCGGAGATACTTGGCTTGTGGGTATTATCAATCAGTCATTTAAGGATTCCAGCAACATTCTGGTCCTCTTGAGAGTTGTAATCGGATATCTGGTAGTACAAGTCCCTTAGGTCCCTCAAGACAATTAAGGCCATTTTCCCGGAAAAAGTATCATTTTGCCATATTTGGATGTAACTTTGTTCTTAACATGAACTTGA
>NW_007134376.1:0-927 GCF_000164805.1 Carlito syrichta | reverse complement strand
ATCAGGTTTTTGAAGTAGGATCTGGGTAATGGGAGTCCTCACATACAGGAAACTTCACTGCCTATTTCTAAGAAAGAATAAGGAATCTGCGTTATTCGTGTCCTCAATCGCAAAAAAACCTTCAGGTCATCTTGCTATGGGTTAAGCACGATTCATGGTGTTTTAGAGCATGAATCTGGGAAATGGAGTCCTTATTTACAGGCCACTACATGACCTTTTGCTAAGTAAGAATAAGGAATCTGGGTTACACCAGTCCTCAATCACAAAAATCTACAGAGCGTCTAGGAAAGTGCTAAAAAGAATCAGAGTTTTGAAGCAGGATGTATCTAATGAGAGCCCTAATATACAGGAAAATACACAGCCCCTTGCCAAGGAAGACAAAGAATCGGTGTTATAGCAGTCCTCAGTCCTAAATATCAACAGACCATCTGCTGTGGGCTAAACAAGAATCAGGATTTAGAAGCTGGAACATAGGTAATTGCAGTCCTCATATGCAGAATCTCATGATCTCTACCTAAGGAGAACTAAGAAACCTCTTTTAAACGATTCCTCCATCACAATTTCTACATGACATCTTGCTAATGGCAAAACAAGAAACAGGGTTTCCAAACAGGATTCTAGGGAAAGGGAGTCCCCATATACAAGACATTACACGGCCCCTCGCTAAAGAAGAATAAGGAATCTGTTATACACTAGTCCCAAATCCGAAAAACTATCAGGGTGTCTTGCTGTGGTATAAACAAGAATCAAGGCTTTGAGCTCGTCTCATATTTCGGAGATTTTTGGCTTGTGGGTAGTATGAATCAGTAATTTCAGTACTCCAGCAACATTCTGGTCCTCTTGAGAGTTGTAATCGGGTATCTGGTAGTACAAATCCCTTCAGATCCTCAAGACAATTAAGGCCAGATTCCCGGAAAAAAAGTATCG
>NW_007134375.1:0-809 GCF_000164805.1 Carlito syrichta | reverse complement strand
TTAAAATTTAAACAGGATTCATGGATTCCACGACCCTAGGACACATCTGGGCATCTGCTAAAAATATGGAATCTGGGTTATATGAGTCCTCAATCCTGAAAATCTACAGGGCATCTTGTTGACGGCTAAAGAAGAGTCAGGGATTCGAGGCATGAATGTGGGTAATAGCAGTCCTCATATACAGGAAACTACATGTCTTCCTGCTAAGGAAAAGAAAAGATCTGTTTTCCATGCTTCCTCTATCAAAATATCTACATGACGTCTTCGTAAGGGCTAAACAAGAATCAGTAATTTGAAACACGAATCTAGGGAAAGAGAGTCCTCACATACAGTACACTACACAGCCTCCAACTAAGGACAAATAAAGAATCATTGTTGTACGAGTCCTCAGTCCAAATAATTCCCAGGGTTTCTGCTATGGCACAAAAAAGAAACAGGGTTTTAGCCAGGCTCGGTGGCTCAGCCTGTAATCCCGTGCATTTGGGATGCAGAGGTGAGTGAATTGCTTGAGCCCGCATGTTCAAAACCCGCCTGGGCAGTAAGACCTCATCTCTACAATAAATAAAAAAAAAAAGTCCGGGCGTGGTAGCGAATGCCTGTAATTCCATCTACTTGGAAGGCTGAGGCAGAAGGATCGCCGGAGCCCAACAAGTCGAGGCTGTGGTGATCGGGAGCGGCCACTGCACTCTAGTATGGGAGACAGAGCGAGACTCCAACTCAAATTAAAAAAAAAGAAACAGGGTTTTGAGCTCCCCAAATGTTTCAGAGCAATTTATCATGCGGATGTTACGGATCGGTCATTCAGGACT
>NW_007134374.1:0-743 GCF_000164805.1 Carlito syrichta | reverse complement strand
GATGCAGAGGTGAGTGAATTGCTTGAGCCCGCATGTTCAAACCCGCCTGGGCAGTAAGACCTCATCTCTACAATAAATTAAAAAAAAAAAGTCCGGGCGTGGTAGCGAATGCCTGTAATTCCATCTACTTGGAAGGCTGAGGCAGAAGGATCGCCGGAGCCCAACAAGTCGAGGCTGTGGTGATCGGGAGCGGCCACTGCACTCTAGTATGGGAGACAGAGCGAGACTCCAACTCAAATAAAAAAAAAGAAATAGGGTTTTGAGCTCCCCAAATGTTTCAGAGCAATTTATCATGCGGATGTTACGGATCGGTCATTTCAGGACTCCAGCAACATTCTGGTCCTTTTGTAAGTTCTAAACATGTACCGGACACTCCAAGTCCATTAGATTCCTCAGAACAAATAAGGCCAGATTTCAGAAAGGGAATCGGGTTCTTGTAGTTCTCAATCGCCTAAATCTACAACGTCTCTTGATAAGGTTTAATCAGCAATCTGGGCTTCTATGTCGCCACATTATTAGGTTGTCTTTTGGAAAGGGAAACAGGAGTCTTGGTTTCCAATTTCACAAGAACTTTATGGGAGTCTTTCCCTTGGTATCCAGGCAACTGGAATGCTAGGTCACCACGAAATGTCTCGGCTTCTTGCTTAGAATGAGGCAGGAATTCCAGTAATGTGAGTCCTCATATACAGAACATTACACGACCTGCTGCTACGGAAGAATAAGGATCCTGTTTACATGAGTCT
>NW_007134373.1:0-773 GCF_000164805.1 Carlito syrichta | reverse complement strand
CACAAATAAGGCCAGATTTCAGAAAGGGAATCGGGTTCTTGTAGTTCTCAATCGCCTAAATCTACAACGTCTCTTGATAAGGTTTAATCAGCAATCTGGGCTTCTATGTCGCCACATTATTAGGTTGTCTTTTGGAAAGGGAAACAGGAGTCTTGGTTTCCAATTTCACAAGAACTTTATGGGAGTCTTTCTCTTGGTATCCAGGCAACTGGAATTCTAGGTCACCACGAAATGTCTCGGCTTCTTGCTTAGAATGAAGCAGGAATTCCAGTAATGGGAGTCCTCATATACAGAACATTACACGACCTGTTGCTACGGAAGAATAAGGAATCCTGTTTACATGAGTCTTCCATCCCAAAAATCTGCAGAGCATCTTGCGAAGAGATAACCTCCAATCAGATTTTGGGAGTAGGAATCTAGATAATGGGAGTCCTCATATACAGGAAACTGCACTGTCTATTGCTAAGGAAGAGTAAGGAATCTGGTTTACACATGTCCTAAATCCCCCAAAAAACTTCGGGGTGTCTTGCTAAGGGCTGAACACTAATTTGGGTTTTTTAAGCATAATCTCGGGAAAATAAATCCTCATATAAAGGCAACTGCACGGACTTTTCCTAAGAAAGAATAAGGAATCTGGGTGACATGTGTTCTCAATCCCAACAAAACTACACAGCGTCTTCCTAAGGTCTAAACAAGCATCACTGTTTCGACGCATATATCTTGAAAAGGGAGTACTCATATACAGGCAACTACACGTCTGTTGCTAAAAATAA
>NW_007134372.1:0-676 GCF_000164805.1 Carlito syrichta | reverse complement strand
TTCCCCAGAATCAAAAGGGATATTGGGACAAAAATTCCTCGATTCAGGTAACCTCAAAGTACAGAAAATTCTTGTGGGTGGGCCAGTAGGAATTGGGGTTTTGGTTTGGAATATTCCACATTTTGGGGAGGTTTTCTTAAGGGGAACCAGTAATCTTGGATTCCAGTTCCCAAAGCACATTATGGACGTCTTTCTATTGATATCCAAAAAACTGGAATTCTCGGTCACCAGGAAGTGTCTCGGCATCCTACAGAGTGAAGCAGGAAGCTACGTAATGGAGGTCGTCATATACAGGAAATTACACATCATATTGCTAAGGAAGTATAAGGAATCTTCCTCATATGAGTCCTCAATCCCAAAAACTACAGGCCGTCTTCCTAAGACGTAACCACGAATCAGGTTTTTGAAGTAGGAATCTGGGTAATGGGAGTCCTCACATAAAGGAAACTTCATTGCCTATTGCTAAGTAAGAATAAGAATCTGCGTTATTCAGGTCCTCAATCCCAAAAAATCTTAAGGTCATCTTGCTATGGGCTAAACACGAATCATGGTGTTTTCGAGCATGAATCTGGAAAATGGAGTCCTTATTTACAGGCAACTACATGAACTTTTGCTAAGAAAGAATAAGGAATCTGGGTTACATGAGACCTCCCTCACAAAAATCTACAGAGCATCT
>NW_007134371.1:0-911 GCF_000164805.1 Carlito syrichta | reverse complement strand
TCAAATATACAGGAAAATACACAACCCATTGCCACGGGTGAAAAAAATCGGGGTTATAACAGATCTCAATCCTTAAAATCAACAGGCCATCTGCTGTGGGCTAAATAAGAATTAGGGTTTAGAAGCTGGAACATAGGTAATAGCAGTCCTCATATGCTGATTCTGCATGATCTCTAGCTAAAGAGAACTAAGAAACCTCTTTTACACGGTTCCTCCATCACAATATCTACATGACATGTTGCTAATGGCAAAACCAGAATCAGGGTTTCCAAACAGGATTCTTGGGAAAGCGAGTCCTCATATACAGGACATTAAACAGCCCCTCGGTAAAGAAGAATAAGGAATCTGTGATACACTAGTCCACAATCCGAAAAATTCTCAGGGCGTCTTGCTGCGGTATAAAGAAGAATCAAGGCTTCGTGCTCATCTCATATTTCAGAGATATTTGGCTAGTGTGTGTTATGAATCAGTCATTTCAGGTCACCAGCAACATTCTGGTCCTCTTGAGAGTTTTAATCGGGTATCTGATCATACAAATCCCTTAAGTTCCTCGGGAAAATTAAGGCCAGATTCCCGGGAAAAAGTATCAATTGCCATATTTGGATATAACATTGGACTTAAGATGAACTTGGTAATCCTAAAATTTTCGTTTGTACTTTATTTGTAGAGGGGCTGAGGGTTTTGCAGTTGCCAAATTTTAAGTACGAATTATTAAATATAACCAGGATCCATGGATTCCAAGATGCTAGGAAACATTGGGCATCTGCATTTTTGTACACAGAATTTTGGTATCCACATGGACAGGGAAACTCAGGGAATCTTGTTGAGCACGGAAAGGGAAACCACTTCTTGAGTTCTCAATCGTCTAATTCTACAAAGTCTCTTTGTAAGGTTTAATCAGCAATCTGGGC
>NW_007134370.1:0-761 GCF_000164805.1 Carlito syrichta | reverse complement strand
GAACCTAGGAAACTTCTGGTCATCTGTCTTTGATATACTGTATTTGTAATCCAAATCTACAGGAAAATCAGGGTATCTTACTGAGAATTAAAAGGAAATCCGATTCTAGTGGTTCTCATTTTCTGGAATCTACAAGGCCTCTTGATAACGTTTAATCAGCAATCTGGGCTTCTGGGTCCCTATATTTTCAGAGCTTCTTGCTCCGTGGATACACTAAATCTGTCATTACAGATCCTCAGGATCTTTCTTGTCCTCTTGTTAGTTGTAATCAAGGATTTGACCTTAGAAATCCTTTCGTTTCCTGGGATCATCTACAGTCATAATCATATTCCCCAGAATGAAAAGTTATATTGGTATAAAGTTCCTCAATTCATGTGACCTCAAAGTACAGAAAATTCTTGTGTGTGGGCAGGTAGTAAGTGGGGTTTTCTGTTTGGAATATTCCACATTTTGTGGAGGTCTTGTGAAGGGGAGCCAGGAATCGTGGATTCCAGTTCCCAAAGAACATTATGGACGTCTTTCTCTTGATATCCAAAAAACTGGATTTCTCAGTCACCAGGAACTGTCTTGGCATCCTGCTGAGTGAAGCAAGAAGCTGGGTAATGGAGGTCGTAATATACAGGAAACTACACGTCATATTGCTAAGGAAGTATAAGGAATCTTCCTTATATGAGTCCACAATCCCAAAAACTACAGGCCATCTTCCTAAGACATAACCACGAATCAGGTTTTTGAAGTAGGAATCTGGGTAATGGGAGTCG
>NW_007134369.1:0-713 GCF_000164805.1 Carlito syrichta | reverse complement strand
ATCGTGGATTCCAGTTCCCAAAGAACATTATGGACGTCTTTCTCTTGATATCCAAAAAACTGGAATTCTCAGTCATCAGCAACTGTCTTGGCATCCTGCCAAGTGAAGCAAGAAGCTGGGTAATGGAGGTCGTAATATACAGGAAACTACACGTCATATTGCTAAGGAAGTATAAGGAATCTTTCTTATATGAGTCCACAATCCCAAAAACCACAGGCCATCTTCCTAAGCCGTAACCACGATTCAGGTTTTCGAAGTAGGAAGCTGGGTAATGGGAGTCCTAACATAAAGGAAACTTCACTGCCTATTGCTAAGTAAGAATAAGGAATCCGCGTTACTCGGGTCCTTAATCCCAAAAAGCTTAAGGTCTTCATGCTATGGGCTAAACATGAATCATGGTGTTATCGAGCATGAATCTGGAAAATGGAGTCCTTACTTACAGGCAACTACATGAACTTTTGCTCAGAAAGAATAAGGAATCTGTGTTTCACGAGTCCTCAATTCCAAAAATCTACAGAGCATCTTGGGAAGTTCTGAAAAGAATCAGAGTTTCGAAGCAGGATGTATCTAATGAGAGTCCAAATACAGGAAAATACCCAGCCCCTTGCCAAGTGTGAAAAAGAATCGGGGTTATAGCAGTCCTCAGTCCTGAAAATCAACAGGCCATCGCTGTGGTCTAAACAAGAATCAGGGTTTAGAAGCTGGAACATAGG
>NW_007134368.1:0-703 GCF_000164805.1 Carlito syrichta | reverse complement strand
TTCTCTTGATATCCAAAAAACTGGAATCTCAGTCACCAGGAACTGTCTTGGCATCCTGCCGAGTGAAGCAAGAAGCTGGGTAATGGAGGTCGTAATATACAGGAAACTACACGTCATATTCCTAAGGAAGTATAAGGAATCTTCCTTATATGAGTCCACAATCCCAAAAACTACAGGCCATCTTCCTAAGCCGTAACCACGATTAAGGTTTTTGAAGTAGGAAGCTGGGTAATGGGAGTCCTAACATAAAGGAAACTTCACTGCCTATTGCTAAGTAAGAATAAGGAATCCACGTTACTCGGGTCCTTAATCCCAAAAAGCTTAAGGTCTTCATGCTATGGGCTAAACATGAATCATGGTGTTATCGAGCATGAATCTGGAAAATGGAGTCCTTACTTACAGGCAACTACATGATCTTTTGCTCAGAAAGAATAAGGAATCTGTGTTTCACGAGTCCTCAATTCCAAAAATCTACAGAGCATCTTGGGAAGTTCTGAAAAGAATCAGAGTTTCGAAGCAGGATGTATCTAATGAGAGTCCAAACACAGGAAAATACCCAGCCCCTTGCCAAGTGTGAAAAAGAATCGGGGTTATAGCAGTCCTCAGTCCTGAAAATCAACAGGCCATCGCTGTGGTCTAAACAAGAATCAGGGTTTAGAAGCTGGAACATAGGTAATAGCAGTCCTCATATGCTGAATCTACA
>NW_007134367.1:0-752 GCF_000164805.1 Carlito syrichta | reverse complement strand
CGAAGCTGGGTAATGGAGGTCGTAATATACAGGAAACTACATGTCATATTCCTAAGGAAGTATAAGGAATCTTCCTTATATGAGTCCACAATCCCAAAAACTACAGGCCATCTTCCTAAGCCGTAACCACGATTCAGGTTTTTGAAGTAGGAAGCTGGGTAATGGGAGTCCTAACATAAAGGAAACTTCACTGCCTATTGCTAAGTAAGAATAAGGAATCCGCATTATTCGGGTCCTTAATCCCAAAAAGCTTAAGGTCTTCATGCTATGGGCTAAACATGAATCATGGTGTTATCGAGCATGAATCTGGAAAATGGAGTCCTTACTTACAGGCAACTACATGATCTTTTGCTCAGAAAGAATAAGGAATCTGTGTTTCACGAGTCCTCAATTCCAAAAATCTACAGAGCATCTTGGGAAGTTCTGAAAAGAATCAGAGTTTCGAAGCAGGATGTATCTAATGAGAGTCCAAATACAGGAAAATACCCAGCCCCTTGCCAAGTGTGAAAAAGAATCGGGGTTATAGCAGTCCTCAGTCCTGAAAATCAACAGGCCATCGCTGTGGTCTAAACAAGAATCAGGGTTTAGAAGCTGGAACATAGGTAATACCAGTCCTCATATGCTGAATCTACATGATCTCTAGCTAAAGAGAACTAAGAAACCTCTTTTACACGGTTCCTCCCTCACAATATCTACATGACATGATGCTAATGGCAAAACAAGAATCAAGTTTTCCAGACAGTATTCTGAGG
>NW_007134366.1:0-706 GCF_000164805.1 Carlito syrichta | reverse complement strand
CCATTCAGATTTTGTGAGTAGGAACTGGGATAATGCGAGTCCTCAGATATAGGAAACTGCACTGTCTATTGTTAAAGAATACTAAGGCATCTGGTTTACATGTGTCCTCCACCACAATAAAACGTCAGGGTTTCTTGCTAAGGGCTAAACACGAATTTGGGTTATTGAAGCATGAACTAGGGAAACGAAATCCTCATATACAAGCAAATGCACTGACTTTTCCTAATAAAGAATAAACAATGTGGGTGACATGTTTTCTCAATCTCCAAAAAAGTATACAGCGTCTTCCTAAGATCTAAACAAGAATCAAGCTTTCGACGCATGTATCTCTGAACAGGAGTACTCATATACAGGTAACTGCACGGCTGTTTCTAACAATAAAGAATCTGGGTTATACGAGGCCTCAGTCCTGAAAATCTACAGGGCATCTTGCTGACGGCTAAAGAAGAATCACGGATTCGAGGCATGTGTGTGGGTAAAAGCAATCCTAATATACAGGAAACTACATGGCCTCGAACTTATATATGGCAAGAAATCTGTTTTCCACGGTTCCTCTATCAGCAAATCTACATGACTTCTTACTAAGGGCTAAACAAGAATCAGGGTTTCAAACCAGGAATCAAGGGAAAGAGAGTCCTCACATACAGGACACTACATGGCCTCCAACTAATTAAGAATGAAGAATCATTGTTGTACGAGCCCTCAA
>NW_007134365.1:0-903 GCF_000164805.1 Carlito syrichta | reverse complement strand
CTCTTGGTAAGAGATAACCACCATTCAGGTTTGGGAGTAGGAATCTGGATAAAGGGAGTCCTCATATAAATGAAACTGCACTGTCTATTGCTAAAGGAGAATAAGGAATCTGGGTTACAGATGTCCTTCATCCCAATAAAACTTCAGGGTTTCTTGCTAAGGGCTAAACACGAATTTGGGTTTTTGAAGCATAAACTAGGGAAATGAAATGCTCATATCAGACAAATACACTGACTTTTCCTAAGACAGAATAAAGAATGTGGGTGACATGTTTTCTCAGTCTCCAAAATAATATACGACGTCTTCCTAAGATCTAAACGAGAATCAAGCTTTCAACACATGTATCTGTGAACAGGAGTGCTCATATGCAGGTAACTGCATGACTGTTGCTAAAAATAAGAAATCTGGGTTATACGAGTCCTCAGTCCTGAAAATCTACAGGGCATCTTGCTGACGGCTAAAGAAGAATCAGGGATTCGAGGCATGAATGTGGGGAATAGCAATCCTCATATACAGGAAACTACATGGCCTCTTGCTAATAAAAGAGAAAAAATCTCTTTTCCACGGTTCCTCTATGAAAAAATCTACATGACTTCTTACTAAGGGCTAAACAAGTATCAGGGTTTCGAAACAGGAATCAAGGGAAAGAGAGTCCTCACATACAGGACACTACATGACCTCCAAATAAGTATGAATAAAGAATCATTGTTGTACGGGCCCTCAATCCAGAAAATTCCCAGGTTGTCTGATATGGGACAAACAAGAAACAGATCTTCACGCTCCCCAAATGTTTCAGAGCAATTTAGCTTTTGGATGTTATGAATCGGTCATTTCAGGTCTCCAGCAACATTCTGATCCCGTAAAAGTTGTAAATGGTATTGGGTACTCCAAGTCCGTTAGGTT
>NW_007134364.1:0-969 GCF_000164805.1 Carlito syrichta | reverse complement strand
AATTTGGGTTTTGAAGCATAAACTAGGGAAATGAAATGCTCATATCAGACAAATGCACTGACTTTTCCTAAGACAGAATAAAGAATGTGGGTGACATGTTTTCTCAGTCTCGAAAATAATATACGGCGTCTTCCTAAGATGCAAACGAGAATCAGGCTTTCAACACATGTATCTGTGAACAGGAGTGCTCATATGCAGGTAACTGCATGACTGTTGCTAAAAATAAGAAATCTGGGTTATATGAGTCCTCAGTCCTGAAAATCTACAGGGCAACTTGCTGACGGCTAAAGAAGAATCAGGATTCGAGGCATGAATGTGGGGAATAGCAATCCTCATATACAGGAAACTACATGGCCTCTTGCTAATAAAAGAGAAAAAATCTGTTTTCCACGGTTCCTCTATGAAAAAATCTACAAGACTTCTTACTAAGGGCTAAACAAGTATCAGGGTTTCGAAACAGGAATCAAGGGAAAGAGAGTCCTCACATACAGGACACTACATGACCTCCAAGTAAGTATGAATAAAGAATCCTTGTTGTACGTGCCCTCAATCCAGAAAATTCCCAGGTTGTCTGATATGGGACAAACAAGAAACAGATCTTCACGCTCCCCAAATGTTTCAGAGCAATTTAGCTTTTGGATGTTATGAATCGGTCATTTCAGGTCTCCAGCAACATTCTGATCCCCTTAAAATTTGTAAATGGTATTGGGTACTCCAAGTCCGTTAGGTTCCTCAGAACAACTAAGGCCAGATTCCAGGACAAAAAGAATCCTCTTGCCATATTTGAATGTAACTCTGTTGTTAAGGTGAACCCTGTAATCCTTCCCCTTCCATGTTTCTTTTCATTTTGAGAAGAGACAAGGGTTTTGCACTTGCCAAATGTTTACTACGTACTTTTAATGGCCACCGGGAATCATGGAATCCATGAAACTACGAAACTTCTGGGAATCTGTCTTTTGATATACTGAA
>NW_007134363.1:0-992 GCF_000164805.1 Carlito syrichta | reverse complement strand
CGAGTCCTCACATAAAGGAATGTTCACTGCCTATTTCTAAGTGAGAATAAAGAATCCGCGTTACTCGGGTCCTCAATCTCAAAAAAGGTTATGGTCATCCTGCTATAGGCTAAACATGAATCATGGTGTTTTTGAGCATGAATCTGGAAAATGGAGTTTTTATTTACAGGCAACTACATGACCTTTTGCCTAGAAAGAATAAGGAATCTGGGTTTCAAGAGTCCTCAATCCTAAAATTCTACAGGGCACCTAGGAATGTTCTAAAAAGTATCAGAGTTTCAAAGCAGGATGTATGTAATGAGAGTCCTAATATACAGGAAAATATGCAGCCCTTGCCAAGGAAGAAAAAGAATCGGAGTTATAGCAGTCCTCAGTCCTTAAAATCAACAGGTCATCTGCTGTGGGCAAAACATGAATCAGGATTTAGAAGCTGGAACATATTTAATAGCAGTCCTCATATGCAGAATCTACATAATCTCTAGCTAAGGAGAACTAAGAAACCTCTTTTACACGGTTCCTCCCTCACAATATCTACAGGACATCTTGATAATGGCAAAACAAGGATCAGGGTTTCCAAACAGGATTCTGGGGAAAGGGAGCCCTCATATACAGGACATTACATGGCCCCTCGGTAAAGAAGAATAAGGAATCTGTGTTGGGAGCCAACATCTATAGCTACATTGCTGAGGCCTGTAAAGGCCCATCTGGAAGATCGCCTCTGACATAGGATATCAGTTATACCTACAATATTGGCGTGTGATTAGTGACCAGTGTGCATACATGGCAGTAAAACTTGTAAGTAAATCTCAATACACCTGATGGAAAGTGCATAGCAGAATTAATTTTCTCTGTCTTTCTAAGTTTTACTTCTTTCTAGATATTTTTAACTTCTATTTCCTGGTAGACTGGTTAGTCAGCTTTGGAAAGCTGTTTCCCTAAGGGCTAAGATTAGAAACTAAATTATCATGATAGTTTTGTCATCCTGACCCTAG
>NW_007134362.1:0-3449 GCF_000164805.1 Carlito syrichta | reverse complement strand
TCATCCTGCCTCTAGCCAGGCAGAACGTTTTCCTTTTTTTTCATTAATTACCGAAATACTGTCTGCTTCAGCCCACAGCCGCCAACATGGCTGCCATGCGTTTCCTTGTTCAAGAGTGCAACAGGTACTATTTGATTTTTAAAGTAGACTTGTTAGGATAAAATACGTACATATACACTCATAGTTGCGTAAATTTGCGCTTGCTGTTTTGTTTCCTTTTGCTACATTATTCAAGTGTAATAGTTACTATACGATTTATGAAAGAATTAATGATGAGGTATTAGCTTAATATGATATAGCATAGTATTAAAGGTCAATCATTAGATTATATAAAAATTAAAGTTTAGACATATGAAACTCATATGAATTATAGTAAAATTTGGTAGTTTAAGAATAAGTTTTAACTGAGTTATAAGGCATTACGTTAAATCGTAATAGGATAATAGTATAACTAACAGCTAAGTCATTTAAGTAAACTTATAGATTTATAGTATAGTGTTAAGTTGATAATATTAATCGTTGAAACTATTAGGAGTCAGTGAACTTGGATTGAACCTAGAGTTAACTCAGAAAAGTTTTTTGTATTAATCAGGGTATAGAACAAAGATTATAATATGAATGATTCATTGAACATTATGGAAAACACTTGGAACGATTTGTATTGAAATTGTGCACTTGTGACCTTAATGTAAGCATGACAGGCATCATGGAGTTCGAATTGTTTGCTTGGAAATTGCAGATCTCATGGTGGTCTTTGGTGCATAGTTTGTAAAACATGGAAAATGTACACCCCCAGTGAGTGATTATCACACTACTGGAGGGTATAGAAAATGGTATATAAGATGGAAGGAGTTCGAATAAAATTTGTCTTCAGTCCTGAACAGACTGTTCCCAGAAGAACTGTCTTCGAGTGGTCTCTTCTCGCCGTCCAGATTCTCTGGTGCGGGTTCTAACCCACCCTTGCTCAGTGCTGGACACCGACAAATCTGTGATACACTAGTCCACAATCCGAAAAATTCTCATAGCATCTTGCTGCGATATAAACAAGAATCAAGGATTCGAGGTCGTCTCATGTTTCAGAGATATATGGCTTGTGGGTATTATGAATCAGTCATTTCAGGACTCCAGCAACATTCTGGTCCTCTTGAGAGTTGTAATCGGGTATCTGGTAATGCAAATCCCTTAAGTTCCTTGGGACAATTAAGGCCAGATTTCTGGAAAAAAGTATCATATTGCCGAATTTGGATGTAACTTTGGTCTTAAGATAACTTGGTAATCCTTAAATTTCCATTTGTACTTTATTTGTAGAGGGGCCAAGGGTTTTACAGCTGCCAAATATTTAGTACGAATTATTAAAATGTAACCACTATCCATGGATTCAATGTCCCTAGGAACATCTAAGCATCTGCATTTTTGTACATAGAATTTTGGAATCCCCATGGAAAGGGAAATTCAGGACATTTGGTGAGAATGGAAAGGGATTCCGGTTCTTGGAGTTCTCAATCGCCTAAATCTACAAAGTCTCTTAATAAGGTTTAATCAGCAAAATGGGCTTCTATGTCGCCACAATTTTAGTGTGTCTTTTGAAGAGGAACCAGGATTCTTGGGTTGCAATTCCTCAAGAAATTTATGGGAGTGTTTCTCTTGATATCCAAGCAACTGAAATTCTAGGACACCAGGAATTATCTTGGCGTCTTGCTGGGAATGAAGCAGGAATTCAGTAATGGGAGTAATCATGTACAGAACACTACACGACCTGTTGCTATGGAAGAATAAGGAATCTTGTTTACACGAGGCCTCCATCCCAAGCCCTACAGACCAGCTTGATAGGAGATAACCACCATTCAGGTTTTGGGAGTAGGAATCTGGATAATGAGAGTCCTCATATACAGGAAGCTGCTGTTTCTATTGCTAAACGAGAATAAGGAATCTGGTTTACACGTGTCCTCCATCCCAATAAAATTTCAGGGTTTCTTGCTAAGGGCTAAACACGAATTTGAGTTTTTGAAGCATAAACTAGGGAAATGAAATGCTAATATACAGACGAATGCACTGACTTTTCCTAAGAAAGAATAAGGAATGTGGGTGACATGTTTCTCAAACTCCAAAAAATTATACGACATCTTCCTAAGTTCTAAACAAGAATCAAGCTTTTGACTCATGTATCTGTGAACAAGAGTACTCATATACAGGTAACTGCACAGCGGTTGCTAAAAATAAGGAATCTGGGTCATACGAGTCCTCAGTACTGAAAATCTACAGGGCATCTTGCTGAGGGTTATAAAAGAATCAGGGATTAGAGGCATGAATGTGGGTAATAGCAATCCTCATATACAGGAAACTACATGGCCTCTTTCTAATAAAAGAGTAGAAATCTGTTTTCTACGGTTCCTCTTTCAAAAAATCTACATGACTTCTTACTAAGGGCTAAACAGGTATCAGGGTTTCAAAACAGGTAACAAGGGAAAGAGAGTCCTCACATACAGGACACTACATGACATCCAACTGAGTACGAATAAAGAATCATTGGTGTACGCGAACTCAATCCAGAAAACTCCCACGTTGTCTGCTATAGGACAAACAAAAAACAGATCTTCGAGCTCCCCAAATGTTTCAGAACAATTTAGCTTTTGGATATTATCAATAGGTCATTTCAGGAATCCAGCAACATTCTGGTCCTCTTAAAAGTTGCAAATGGCATTGCGCACTCCAAAGCCGTTAGGTTACTCAGAACAACTAAGGCCAGATTCCAGGACAAAAGGAATGTTCTTGCCAAATTTGAGGTAACTCTGGTCTTAAGGTGAACCCTGTAATCCTTCCCATTCCATATCTCTTTTTATTTTGAGAAGGGACAAGGGTTTTGCACTAGTCAAATGTTTACTACGTACTTTTAATGGCAACCAGGAATCATGGAATCCACGAAACTAGGAAATTTCTGGGCATCTGTCTTTTGATATACTGAATTTGGAATCCAAATTGACAGGAAAAATCAGGGCATCTTACTGAGAATTAAAAGGAAATCCGGTTCTAGTAATTCTCATTTTCTGGAATCTACAGGGCCTATTGATAAGGTTTAATCAGCAATCTGGGCTTCTGGTTCCCTACATTTCAGAGCTACTTGCTCCGTTAATAGGCTAAATCTGTCATTACAGATGCTCAATCTTTCTGGTCCTCTTGTTAGTTGTAATCAAGGATTTGGCCCTAGAAATCCTTTTGTTTCCTGGGACCATCTACGACCATAATCATATTCCCCAGAATCAGAAGGAATATTGGTACAAAATTCCTTGATTCAGGTGATCTCAGAGTACAGAAAATTCTTTTGGGTGGGCAGGTAGGAAATGGGGATTTGGTTTTGGAATATTCCACATTTTGGGAGGTCTTGTGAAGAGGAACCAGGAATCTTGATTCCTGGATCCCAAGAACATTATGGACGTCTTTCTCTTGATAAC
>NW_007134361.1:0-747 GCF_000164805.1 Carlito syrichta | reverse complement strand
GGAATCCACGAAACTAGGAATTTTCTGGGCATCTGTCTTTTGATATACTGAATTTGGAATCCAAATTGACAGGAAAAATCAGGGCATCTTACTGAGAATTAAAAGGAAATCCGGTTCTAGTAATTCTCATTTTCTGGAATCTACAGGGCCTATTGATAAGGTTTAATCAGCAATCTGGGCTTCTGGTTCCCTACATTTCAGAGCTACTTGCTCCGTTAATAGGCTAAATCTGTCATTACAGATGCTCAATCTTTCTGGTCCTCTTGTTAGTTGTAATCAAGGATTTGGCCCTAGAAATCCTTTTGTTTCCTGGGACCATCTACGACCATAATCATATTCCCCAGAATCAGAAGGAATATTGGTACAAAATTCCTTGATTCAGGTGATCTCAGAGTACAGAAAATTCTTTTGGGTGGGCAGGTAGGAAATGGGGATTTGGTTTTGGAATATTCCACATTTTGGGAAGGTCTTGTGAAGAGGAACCAGGAATCTTGGATTCCTGGTCCCAAAGAACATTATGGACGTCTTTCTCTTGATAACAAAACACTGAAATTCTCTGTCACCAGGAACTCCCTCGGCATCCTGCAGCATGAAAGAGGAAGTTGGGAAATGAAGGTCGTCATATACAGGAAACTACACGTCATATTGCTAAGGAGGTATAAGAAATATTCCTTATATGAGACCTCAATCCCAAAAACTACAGACCATCTTCCTAAGACGTAACCACGAATCAGGTTTTTGAAGTAG
>NW_007134360.1:0-4629 GCF_000164805.1 Carlito syrichta | reverse complement strand
AGAAACATCTTTTACACAGTTCCTCCATCACAATATCTATATGACATCTTGTTAATAAAAAAACAAGGATCAGGGTTCCCAAACGGAATTCTGGGAAAAGGGAGTCCTCACATACAGGACATTACAAGGCCCCTCGGTAAAGAAGAATAAGGAATCTGTGATACACTAGTCCACAATCCGAAAAATTCTCATGGTGTCTTGCTGCGGTATAAACAAGAATCAAAGCGTCGAGCTCGTCTCATGGTTCAGAGATATTTGGCTTGTGGGTATTATGAATCAGTCATTTCAGGACTCTAGCAACAATCTGGTCCTCTTGAGAGTGGTAATCCGGTATCTGGTAGAACAAATCCCTTAAGTTCCTCGTGACAATTAAGGCCAGATTCCCGAAAAAAGTATTATATTGCCGTATTTGGATGTAACTTTGGTCTTAAGATGAACTTGGAAATCATAAAATATCCATTTATACTTTATTTGTAGGTGGTCCGAGAGTTTTGCAGTTGCCAAATATTTAGTACTTATTATTTAAAGTTAACCAGGATTCCTGGATTCCCCATCCCTAGGAAACATATGGGCATCTGCATTTTTGTACACAGAGTATTGAAATCCACATGGACAGGGAAATTCAGGGCATCTTGCTGAGAACGGAAAGGGAATCCGGCTCTTGGAGTTCTCAATCGCCTAAATCTACAAAGTCTCTTGATAAGGTTTAATCTGCAATCTGGGCTTCTACGTCTCCATATTTTTAGTGTGTCTTTTGAAAAGGGACCAGGAATCTTGGGTTCCAATTCCTCAAGAAATTTATGGGAGTCTTTCTCTTGATATCCAAGCAACTGGAATTCTAGGTCCCAAGGAAATATCTTGGCGTCTTGCCTTTAATGAAGCAGGAATTTCAGTAATGGGAGTCCTCATATACAGAACACTACACGACCTGTTGCTACGGAAGAATAAGGAATCTTGGTTAAACGAGGCCTCCATCAAAATCCTACAGACCGTCTTGCTAAGAGATAACCACCATTCTGGTTTTGGGAATAGGAATCTGGATAATGGGAGTCCTCATAAACAGAAAATTGCACTGTCTATTGCTAAAGGAGAATAAGGAATCTGGTTTACACGTGTCCTCCATCCCAATAAATCTTCAGGGTTTCTTGCTAAGGGCTAATCACGAATTTGGGGTTTTGAAGCATACTAAGGAAATGAAATCTTCATATACAGGCAAATGCACTGACTTTTCCTAAGAAAGATTATGGAATGGGGGTGACATGTTTTCTCAATCTCCAAAAACGTATACGGCGTCTTCCTAAGATCTAAACAAGAATCAAGCTTTCGACGCATGTATCTGTGAACAGGAGTACTCATATACAGGTAACTGCACGGTTGTTGCTAAAAGTAATGTATCTGATTAATACTAGTCCTCAGTCCTGAAAATCTACAGGGCACCTTGCTGACGGCTAAAGAAGAATCAGGGATTCGAGGCATGAATGTGGGTAATAGCAATCCTCATATACAGGAAACTACATGGCCTCTTGCTAATAAAAGTGCAGAAATCTGTTTCCATGGTTCATCTATCAAAAAATCTTCATGACTTCTTACTCGGGGCTAAACAAGAATCAGCGTTTCAAAACAAGAATCAAGGGAAAGAGAGTCCTCACATACAAAACACTTCATGGCCTCCAACTAAGTACGAATAAAGAATCATTGTTGTACGCGCCCTCAATCCAAAAAATTCCCAGGTTGTCTGCTATGGGACAAACAAGAAATAGATCTTCGAGCTCCCCAAATGTTTCAGAGCAATTTAGTATTCGGACATTATGAATCGGTCATTTCAGGACTCCAGCAAAATTCTGGTCCTCTTAAAAGTTGTACATGCTATTGGGCCCTCCAAGTCCGTTAGGTTCCTCAGAACAACTAAGGCCAGATACCAGGACAAAAAGAATCTTCTTGCCATACTTGGATGTAACTCTAGTCTTACAGTGAACACTATAATCCTTCCTCTTCCGTGTCTCTTTTTATTTTGAAAAGGTACAAGGATTTTGCACATGCCATATGTTTACTACAAACTTTTAATGGTAACAAGGAATCATAGAATCCACGAACCTAGGAAACTTCTGGGCATCTGTCTTTTGAAATACTGAATATGGAATCCAAATCGATACGAAAAATCAGGGCATCTTAAAGAAATTTAAAAGGAAATCCGGTTCTAGGTGTTCTTTTTTTCCGGAATCTACAGGGCCTCTTGAAGAGGTTTAATCAGTAATCTGGGCTTCTGGTTCCCTATATTTTCAGAGCTACTTATTCTGTGGATACGCTAAATCTGCCATTACAGAATCTCAGGATCTTTTTGGTCCTCTTGTTATTTGTAATCAAGGATTTGGCCCTAGAAATTCTTTTGTTTCCTGGGACCATCTATGACCATAACCCTATTCCCCAGAATCAAAAGGTATATTGGTACAAAATTCCTCGATTGAGGTAACCTCAAAGTACAGATAATTCTTGTGTGTATTGGGGAATTGGGGTTTTGTGTTTGGAATATTCCACCTTTGGGGGAGGTCTTGTGAAGGGGAACCAGGAATCTACGAATCCAGTTCCGAAAAGAATATTATGGACGTCTTTCTCTTGATATCCAAAAAACTGGAATTCTCGGTCACCAGGAACTGTCTCGGTATCCTGCAGAGTGAAGCAGGAAGCTGGGTTATGGCGATCATCACATACAGGAAACTACACATCATATTGCTAAGGAAGTATAAAGAATCTTCCTTATATGGGTCCTCAATCTCAAAAACTACAGGCCATGTTCCTAAGACGTAACCATGAATCGGGTTTTTGAAGTAGGAATCTGGATAATGGGAGTCCTCACATAAAGGAAACTTCACTGCCTATTGCTATGTAAGAATAAGGAGTCTGCGTTTCTCAGGTCCTCAATCCCAAAAAAGCTTAAGATCATCTTGCTATGGGCTAAACACGAATCATGGTGTTTTCGAGCTTGAATTTGGAAAATGGAGTCATTATTTACAGGCAACTACATGACCTTTTGCTAAGAAAGAATAAGGAATCTGGGTTACACGAGTCCTCAATCACAGAAAACTACAGAGCATCTTGGAAAGTTCTAAAAAGAATAAGAATTTCGAAGCAGAATGTATCTAATGAGAGTCCTAATATACAGGAAAATGCACAACCCATTGCCAAGGAAGAAAAATAATGGGGGTTATAGCAGTCCTCAGTACTTAAAATCAACAGTCCATCTGCTCTGGGCTAAACAAGAATCAGGGTTTAGAAACTGAAACATAGGTAATAGCAGTCGTCATATGCAGAATCTCCATGATCTCTAGCTAAGGAGAACTAAGAAACCTCTTTTACACGGTTCCTGCATCACAATATCTACATGACATCTTGGTAATGGCAAAACAAGAATCAGGCTTTCCAAACAGGATTCTGGGGAATGGGAGTCCTCATATACCGGACATTACACTGCCCCTCTGTAAATAATAATAAGGAATCTGTGATACACTAGTCCACAATCCAAAAAATTCTCAGGGTATGCTGCTGCTGTATAAACAAGAATCAAGGCTTCGGCTCGTCTCATGTTTTGGAGATATATGGCTTGTGGGTATTATGAATCAGTCATTACAGGACTCCAGCAACATTCTGGTCCTCTTGAGAGTTGTAATAGGGTATCTGGTAGACAAATCCCCATAGGTTCCTCAGGAAAAATAAAGGCCCATTTTCCCCGAAAAGATTATCATCTTGCCGTCTTTGGATGTAACTTTGGTCTTAACATGAACTTGGTAATCCTTAAATTTCCATTTGTACTTAATTTGGAGAGGGGACGAGGGTTTAGTAGTTGCCAAATATTTAGTACGAACTATAAAAATATAACCAGGATCAATGTATTCCACGTCCCTAGGAAACATCTGGACATCTGCATTTTTGTACACAGTGTTTTGGAATCCACATGGACATGGAAATTCAGGGCATCTTGCTGCGAATGGAAAGGGAATCCGGCTCTTGGAGTTCTCAATCACGTAAACCTACAAAGTCTCTTGATAAGGTTTAATCAGAAATCTGGGCTTCTATGTCGCCACATTTTAGTGTGTCATTTGAAAAGGAACCAGGAATCTTGGGTTCCAATTCCTCAAGAACTTTATGGGAGTCTTTCTCTTGATATCCAAGCAACTGGAATTCTAGGTCTTCAGGAAATATCTTGTCTTGCTGAGAATTAAGCAGGAATTTCAGTAATGGGAGTCCTAATATACAGAACACTACACGACCTCTTGCTACGGAAGAATAAGGAATCATGGTTTCACGAGGCCTCAATCCCAAAAACCTACTGACCGTCTTGCTAAGAGATAACCACCATTCAGGTTTTGGGAGTAGTTATCTGGATAATGGGAGTCCTCACATACAGGAAACTGCACTGTCTATTGCTAAAGGAGAATAAGGAATCTGGTTTACACGTGTCCTCCATCCCAATAAAACTTCAGTGTTTCTTGCTAAGGGCTAAACACGAATTGGTTTTTGAAACATAAACTAGGGAAATGAAATGCTCATATGCAGACAAATGCACTGACTTTTCCTAAGAAAGAATAAGGAATTTGGGTTACATGTTTTCTCAATCTCCAAAAAAATATACGG
>NW_007134359.1:0-812 GCF_000164805.1 Carlito syrichta | reverse complement strand
CAGGACTGTCTCGGTATCCTGCAGAGTGAAGCAGGAAGCTGGGTTATGGCGATCATCACATACAGGAAACTACACATCATATTGCTAAGGAAGTATAAAGAATCTTCCTTATATGGGTCCTCAATCTCAAAAACTACAGGCCATGTTCCTAAGACGTAACCATGAATCAGGTTTTTGAAGTAGGAATCTGGATAATGGGAGTCCTCACATAAAGGAAACTTCACTGCCTATTGCTATGTAAGAATAAGGAGTCTGCGTTTCTCAGGTCCTCAATCCCAAAAAAGCTTAAGATCATCTTGCTATGGGCTAAACACGAATCATGGTGTTTTCGAGCTTGAATTTGGAAAATGGAGTCCTTATTTACAGGCAACTACATGACCTTTTGCTAAGAAAGAATAAGGAATCTGGGTTACACGAGTCCTCAATCACAGAAAACTACAGAGCATCTTGGAAAGTTCTAAAAAGAATAAGAGTTTCGAAGCAGAATGTATCTAATGAGAGTCCTAATATACAGGAAAATGCACAACCCATTGCCAAGGAAGAAAAATAATGGGGGTTATAGCAGTCCTCAGTCCTTAAAATCAACAGTCCATCTGCTGTGGGCTAAACAAGAATCAGGGTTTAGAAACTGAAACATAGGTAATAGCAGTCGTCATATGCAGAATCTTCATGATCTCTAGCTAAGGAGAACTAAGAAACCTCTTTTACACGGTTCCTGCATCACAATATCTACATGACATCTTGGTAATGGCAAACAAGAATCAGACTTTCCAAACAGGATTCTGGGGAATGGGGAGTCCTCATATACCGGA